>NW_009931516.1:2015-2354 GCF_000696875.1 Nestor notabilis | reverse complement strand
ACCAGCAGTCTTGGGCCCTCCTGCCCCCTAGAACTATATCCCATGGAACCCTGCTAAGCAGGTTCATGAAGAGGCCAAAGTCTGCTCTCTTGCAGTCCAGGGTAGTGAGCTTGCTGCGTGCTCTTCTCACTGCCCTGAGGATCTCGAACTCGACCATCTCATGGTCGCTACAGTCAAGGCTGCCCTGGAGCGTCACATTCCCAACCAGCTCCTCCCTGTTGGTGAGCACCAGGTCAAGCATGGCACCTCTCCTTGTCGGTTCTTCTATTACTTGCAAGAGGAAGTTGTCTTCCACACAATCGAGGAACCTCCTGGATTGCTTGTGCCGGGCTGTCCCAC
>NW_009931516.1:0-1391 GCF_000696875.1 Nestor notabilis | reverse complement strand
CCACCCCCCCCAGCCTCCAGTAGACCTGGCCTCCCAAATCAAGTCCCATGTTCTAAATAACCAAACCCCTGACTAATTCATCACCGTTCTAATTTATTAACCTGCCAAATCTGCCTGGCCTTTTTAAGGTCCTCCTCTTTAACCTGGAAGATTGATGAAAAAACCATCTGAGCTCCAGAGCCCTCAACCACCTCTCCCAGGGCTCTGCAGTCCTTGTTAATGTTCTCCAGGCTACTGCTATCTACATCGCTAGCGCCCACATGGACTAGAAGGAGTCTTAGTAGACCAGGCAGCCTCTCAGCCAACATCCCTGATTTGAGCCCCTAGCAGGCAACACACCTCCCTTGAGACTGGGTCAGGCCGACAGATGGTGCCAAAGTAGAGTCACCTACTACTTATGACCCGTCACTTTTTCCTGGAAGCACCGGTAGTGATCCTCTTTACTGGTGAAGCAGCTGGATGTTCATTTGGTGTGGTGGGTGTTTCCTCATCAGCCCCCTGCAGAACTGTGAAGTGGTTCTGGGTGGAGACATTTTTTAGAGGAAGCCCCTTGCTTTTGTATTAAATAACTGAATGGGGAAATTTTGCTTCAGCTAACACAATTATTTGTTTAATGTTCATCAAGTTTGGCAATATCAGTGTGCGTTAGGTTACAATGTTTTATGTGTATATGTAAGCAAACCAGCATCCTAGCTTTGGAAAGTAGTTTTTGGTAATCTAGTCTAGCTTATCCTGAGTGTAAGATAAGCATAACACTTGCTAAAGCAACAGAAGGAAACCATTGATAGGGCCAGTTTCAGCTGGTCTTGCAGTTGCAGAAGCAACTAACTGTGCCAAAGGTGACGAGAGCATCATAAGGAAGACTTCCTACTTCATCCCAGAGACGCCAGCCCAGGACCACCAGAGAGCAACGCGCAGCTGCCGAAGGGAAGAGACTTGCGAGTTCCTGGAACTAATTGTAATACATGCCGACTATCCTTGGAAAAACAAACTATGAAGACGTAACAATACGGGAGATAAAAACGAGCCTTTGGAGCGCCACAGTTGAGCCACAGAGGAGGAATCCCCTGTGACGCTCCCAGCGCTGTAAATAACATATTCTTTGCTCCACAGACGTTGTCCCTGGCTAAAATTGATGAAGTGAGCTTCTTTCTCACAGTTTTAATTGCTCTCTCCCTCTTTTTTTTGTCACTAGCTCCCAGCTTCCTGAGTTAATGCCTTCTTTCTTTTCTGTGTGCACTGTGGTGGACGTCTGTGGCCTCTGCACAGTTTGGGCCTGGAGCAAGCAGTTCTTCTCACTTCCCTGACATCTCTTAGCCTACTGGCAGTCCCCCGCAGCTCAGTCGCTGACGTAGAAGGACCTCAAGCGACCAGCGGAGGCACTTTGTACC
>NW_009931515.1:543-1598 GCF_000696875.1 Nestor notabilis | reverse complement strand
ACCTGACAGCTTCCACCTCAACTGCCTGCAACTCTGCACTCGCCTGCTGGTGGGCACAGGATTTTCCAGCTATATCTTGAAGACAGTTGTGATGCATCTCCTGAACTCCATGGCCCTGGCAAGCTGGCGCAGGAGCTGTTTCCCAGAACAGCTGGATCAAATCATGTGGTACCTGGATCTCTGCTTGGAGAAGAAATGCCTCGACCACTTCTTTGTTGGTAATGAGAAGATTCCCGAAGAGATGGTCTTGCCTCCGGTCTTGAAAAAAGCTGTACCACCCAACCTCTTGCAGCACCTGGTGCACGATCCAGCTGCCCACAAGCGGGCAATGATTGAGCTGAAGGAGCTGAAAAATCTGCTTTCAGTACAGCTCTTCTACAGGCACTGAAAGCGGCCTTCCTGCACAGGGCTGTGTTTGCAGAGCTCAGAGCCGAGGGCAGATCACCACCTCATACAGCAGGGAAATAAAGGACAGAATGTAGGACACTGGAAGAAAGGAAGAACCCTGCTAAGTGGACCTCTGCCAAGAGCAGCAGCATTCTCCTCTCAATGGTCTTCAGACAGCAGCCGGTCACGACTACAGTGGTGACAGAGTATACTCATCCTGGACACTCTGCGGGAGCTGGCGCCGCAGAACTGAGTACATTGGGCACAGAGAACACGCTGCTCTACCGGCAGAGGGAACTGCTGCCGCGCCTTTCCTCCACAGCAAAAGCATGCTCTGGAGAGCGGGACCCCATGCAGCTGAAGAGGCCATCGGAAAGGAGCCTGGCAACAGAGACTCCTGTTACTACCTGGACAGCGACCGCCCTCCCTCTCCAGAGGCCATTCGCTCTGGGAGCTTTCTTTCCCCTATGCAAAGACGCCAGTAAATCTCTCATGTAACACACAAACACTGTGTCTGTGAGGGTGCGGGCTATGGAAAGGGCACCAGGGGCTGTGCTTGATGGTCAGCTCCATCAGAGTCAACAACGTGCCCTGGAGGCCAAACGGCCAGCCATCTCCTGGGGTGCATTAGGCACAGTATGGCTGGTCAGCCGACAGAAGGGAGTGGC
>NW_009931515.1:0-247 GCF_000696875.1 Nestor notabilis | reverse complement strand
CCAAGACATGGGTGGTGTGGTCTGAGCATTTGCCAGTGAAGACTGAGGCAAAGAAGTCATTAAGAACCTCACCCTTCTCCAAATCTCGGGTAGCCAGTTCTCCCAATGTCTTCCGGAGAAGGCCCACGTTGTCCCTAGTCTGTCTTTTATTTGCTACGCACCTAGAGAAGCCTTTCCCGTTATTTTTAACGTCCCATGCCAGATTTAATTCTAATGGGGCCTTGGCTTTCCTAACCTGGTCCCTGGC
>NW_009931514.1:0-40735 GCF_000696875.1 Nestor notabilis | reverse complement strand
ATATATATTTTATATATATCTATAATGATTAAAAGGAATTTCATGCACCAATTGATTTGACACCTTTAGAGTGATTCAGGCAGTAAGTGCATACCTGAGTCTTCCTGTTAATTTTTTCTAAGTTATTGATTACATTTTCTTATTTTTAATTGCTTCTCTTCTGTGTACCTGAAAATCTTAAGTAAATGATAGTAGTGGTTACTATATAGGATGAAGTGTGAGAGCAGTTGTTTGACAAGAGAAGTATATGTAGATTTTTTTTCTTCATATATTTAAAAAAAACCCCAGAAACAAAATTAATGGAGGACAAATTTTATATTAAAATACCAGTCCATAATAATATTATAGGTAGTTGCTTATAACATGTATATTCCAGCACAAGGTCACGTTAAGTAAAGCCTTAATTTTGAGTACTTTTTACTATTCATATGTTGGGTTTGATAGCAGGTTGTTGTTTAAGCAAATAGTATTCATAATATATAATAAATCTTGTCAAGTTAGTTTTTTTTTCAAAAAAGCAGCAGAGATGCTTGTTAATATTTAAGGATATAAAACTTTGTCGGCATACAGAGGCATAGAAAATTTGGTTTCTTATTACTTTTTTTCCTGTGAGTTTCCTAAGCCTGCATGGATTCAAAGAAAGCTTGTTAGAATTAGTAAAACTTACTTGAATATTCTTATAATGCAGGTGTGCTACATCCCCTGTCAGCAGAGTACAATAAACTGACCTACACTTCATGAAAGCTTAATTGAATACATAAATTCAGAAAGATTTATAGGTCAATTAATACTTCTCAATTACTTAAAAAAGAAAGGCATTATAGAAGTCTTTATTCTTGTCTGTTACAAGGCCTAATTCCTGAGCGCTATAAATGCTGAATATTGGGGGTTTGGTTTGGGTGTGGGGTTTTGTTTTTTTATGGTCACAAGCAGCGTTCCAAATGATCTGTGTGTTTACAAAGTAAGTGACTGCTGTGCACTAGAAAAAAGTAATTGTAAAAGAACATTAATTATTTTTAAAAGTCAGCAAATAGATATTGTGTAATTTTTTTTACTCCATAACTGTGTTGTATTGCATCATTGAGTTTTATTTTTGCTGACCACTTCTTTTATCTATGTGAAAAATTACTTTGCTTATTGCTTTCTAAAGGGTGACTGTAATAAACATGTGAACGCTGAGTAATTCTGCATGTGCAGATAGGTTGATTTCAATTCTGTTCTTGTGTTTTCTGTTTTATCTAGCTTAAAAGGTGACTTGGCATACAACTACAGGGGACCTAGAACCAAAGATGATATAGTTGAATTTGCTAATAGAGTGGCAGGGTAAGTATACTCTTCTCTGAGATTGGATCTGGTGACTTAAAACATAGGATTTTGAGCTGGGCCAAAAATTAAGTTTACTTTAAAAAGAACAAGAGATGGATATGAAGTTAAAACCAACATGCATTATACATGTGGTTTCTTGTGAAGCTGTTGGTGAGTGACATAGAGAAAGTAAGTAGAGACTAGCTAGTCCCAGTCCCTTCTTTACAGTGCAAGATCTGAGGGCTATTCAAAGCAGTGGAAACTAGGAAGAAATTAAACTCATTGAAGCCAGAAGCAAGAATACTGACCTAAATGCTGGCTGACAGATAGATGTCATGACTTTGTTTAGTACTGAAAAGTTATTGTGGAAATATCATTTTAATATATGCTTATGTATCTGAAAAGTTGCAGCAATTAGCAGTGTGAGGGAATTTCTTTTACAGAATTGTTCATTACAATTTCTGTTGGCTTTTTCTTCCTTCCCTACAATAGCCTGTGGCCTTAATATATTATAGACAGTAATCTCCAGGGAGAAAAAAGAATCACATTTCTTTCCTTCATTCTTAATATAATTAAGAAGCACTTACATAGGTATATGATATTAATTATTGTTCAGAATTCTGTAGTTTAGGAATATCAGCGATCTCTAATAATTTACCAGAGTTTTGTAGGGTTGTTTTTCTAATACCACATTTTCTATCTGCTGCGCTTAGAATTTTATCTTTCAAATTGTGGCTGTGAAGACCTTATTGTGGCCTTTCAGTATATAAAGAGAGCTGATAAGAAAGGTGGAAAGAGACTTTTTATCAGAGCCTTTACTGACAGGACAAGGGGCGATGGTTTTAAACTGAAAGAGGGTAGGTTTAGATTGGACATAAAGCTGAAATTCTTTACTGTGAGAGTGGTGAGATACTGGAACACAGAGAAGTTGTGGCTGCCCCATCCCTTGAAGTGTTCAAGGCCAGGTTGGATGGGGCTTTGAGAAACCTGGTCTAGTGGAAGGTGTCCCTGCCCGTGGCAGGGGGGAGTTGGAACTAGATGATTTTTAAGGGGCTTTCCAACACAGACTGTGATTCTGTACCCAGTAAATGGCTTGCATGGTTACATCATAGCAGCATTTTTTACTAAGATGTTAATTTCACATTTAAGTGTGCTATTTGAGAAACATAACTTTGGGGGGGTGTGTGATTTTTAGTTTGGGGGATTATTTTGTTTGTTTCTTTGGGGGAGATTTTTTTTTTTTTTTTTTTTTGGTTCAAGTTGAAATAAATTGGGAAATCTAGTTGGTTTTTTTTTTAAATCAACTGTATTATATTTTGCGGGGGTGGTGTTGGTGTTGTATTTGTTTGGGTTTTGCACCTTAGAAACTGAATTTGTTCTTTCTTTTTCCTTCCTCCAGACCTCTTATCAGGCCACTTCCAAGCCAGCATATGTTTGACCATGTGCAAAAGAGACATCATGTACTTTTTGTGTATGTTGGTGGTGAATCTCCTTTAAAGGTTTGAAGTTTGGCTAAATGAAGTTACTTCTTTTGACTATTCACAGATGTAGTTTAAAGTATCTTCTAGTAGACTGAAGTGCATGCTTGCAATATGCGTGATTTTTTAACTTTTATTGAAGTGTTTGTACAATCTTGTGTCATAACCGTATTTTCTAACTACTCTGAAGATGAAGTATGTCACAAAACTTCTGTTTGAAGCATACTAAAAGTTCAGAAATTAAAAAATATTGTTTGTATTTTTTCAGGAAAAGTACATTGAAGTTGCTTCAGAACTAATAGTTTATACATACTTTTTTTCTGCCTCAGAAGATGTGCTGCCTGAGGTAAGCTGTCTCAGTTACCATTTCCACAGAAAGGGAGTAAGTCTCCTCACATCTAATTTTGCTGTTTTGATGGCACAGAACTGGCTTTTCACAGTATTTTTGCCTGTGACAAATTTCAAACTAATTACACCGAAGCGTTTAATTTTTGAGTCTATATTGGGAAAAAGTACAGAACAAGTTTCAGTCTGTCATTGCTTTGTATTGGACAAATTACTTATTCGGTCATATTAATGAAAATAAACTGTAGATACACAGAGCAGCTCAATGTGGACCATACGACCTGCTTAAGCTCTTGTTGCTCCTAACAGTTCTTTCACAGAACACTTTTATAACTAGTTTGGGAGTCTACAGCATGGGGTACCACTGAGTACCCTAATAATCAGAGAAGTAAGTGAAAAGGTAAGTTGTTTAAAAGATTAATTTGCCCAGGGATTGACTGATCCACCCAGTCTACTGGCTACAGAATTCTGAAGTGGCATATTAAAGCAAAATAAAGAGGCTTTTCGATTTATTGTTATCTCCGAGTGAGACCTCACTACTCCAGGCCTGGTAATGCATAACTTTAACATTAGTTTGGTATTAGCAGGGTGAGAACCAGAATAATGTATTTTTTTAGGCACATGCATTTTTCAACATCATATAGAACTGGCCTCATTATAAATACTGTATTGTTAGATTTCCAGAAGCCTTGTATCAAAAGCTATCTCAATTGCTGTTTACACTTCAGCCCCAGCTGAGCAACAAAAGTACTGTTCACTGGTTCTGTGGAAAGAGTGTAAAAGGCTGGAACAATTTGAGATTCTGCAATCACAGTAATATACACAGTGAGCTGTTTTTCTCACCAAATGTAATTTCCCACAAATGTCACTTAAACTGAAGCAGTGGTGGTGTGCAGTATCCTATGGAGAGAAGCAAAAATGTTAGGAAATTAGTGGTTGCTAGTTGCATGACAGTATTGACTGTTAGACTTTGTTTTGTCACCTTAGGTAAACTTGCTCCAAGCTTCAGGTATCTTTTGCAAGCCATAAGCTGTACATAGCCTGCTTTGCCCTTTAAGGAGGCTAAATTATGTTTTCGGCAAATAAGAGAATGAAGTATCATCTAGAATTACCACCTTTTCACTCATTCATATGAGCTGTTACATTATAAACCTACCGCTTTTACATTTACTTCCAAGAAAGAATGCAGAATGATTACAGAAGGCATGTCATTTGGAAAATCACACATGATACTGTTCATATGTTAGACAATTCAGCCAACATCATCATCAAAACTAAGCTCATGATGCAGTCCTTTCTTAACCACAAATGCTATTAGAATTTTAACTTAGGATGGTAGCAAGCAGTAAAGAATAGATGCAGAATGTCTCCTCTGGAAGTTACTGAAAACATGAGCTGAATAAGATTAAATTTCAAGGGAAGTTTCTACACATTGTATTTCTGAGGAGTTTGTTTTTTTCTTTAGTATGTTGTTAACCATCCTAACTACTGTATTGTAGGCATTCATTGTTCCATTTGCCTATAAATTAGGGCTATTTGCAGCTCTGTCTGCTGAAGCTGTGCCTATATTCTTGTCATCCTGAACCACAAGACATATCCCAGATGTAGTGGAACATGTAATCAATGTTACTATTTTACTCTACAATATTGACTGTCCGTTTAGTAGAAGTAACAATATGACAGGTATGCTGACAACAGCACAAATTGGGAACAGCAAGCATGATTGATGAAACCCTCAAGTTACAATCTTCTGTCTAAAGTTCATGTCCAACCAATAAAATATTTTTCATGCTACTGTAGATACTAGTAAAAGCCACGCTTCATTTAAACTTCATGAGACCTGCCTTTCAAAAATATGTTTATGTTGAGTTACTTTTTTAATACGCAGAAGCTGATAAATTAATTTTAGTAAATGCAGACAGGAGACATTTAAGTATACTTCGAGATTTCTCCCATGGACTACATTTCCATGTTTATAAAGATTTTTGGTTTTTTTGTTTAAAAATCTTCTAATCTTCCATGATTTAACCTCTTTCAGTATGTGACATTGCCTGAATTGCCTGCTGTTGTGGTCTTCAAAGATGGAACTTACTTTGTTTATGATGGTAAGTAGTGGTTTGTAAATCAGGCAAGTTACGAAGATGCAGTATAAGAGACTGGATAAGGTTATATGTGCAACTGTTATGATTGGGCAGAAATTTGAAGAGCTTACTGTAAGAAAAGGTTTAACAAAATCCGTTTCAGTGCTCTGGCCTTGTCTGCTGTTTTGTTTTGGTTTTCTTCCCCATAGCAGGGGAGTGGAATGCAGATCTATGAGAAGCTTTATGGTAGGAATTACTTGCTACGATTTTAGGACAATTAATTGTTAACCTGAAGTTACTGATAATTCATTCTATACAATAGATTTATTCATTCTATACAAAAGGATTTAACACAAACTAATTTGTTTAATTTGTTCTTGTGTGCGTGTGTGTATATATGCATTGTATATATATGTTTACGTGCATTTTTCTTTTTTACTGTGATTAAGATCTAATTACAGTGATGGTGGTGGTATGTGCTAGAATTTGATTCACTACAGGTTAAAATACATGGCATAGGAAACTACCCTTGAGTATAACTGATTCTGAATTTACACTCGCAGTGCTGTTAATGCATCTAATTTTTCTTGATTTCTTTGTATTTTATTCAAGGACTCTCATAAATATTTCTGTATTTTTGTTTCTCTTTGTTTGAAACTCGACGCACAGTTATCTTGTAAAATAGTATTGTTTATCCTTGATTTAGGAAAAAAATCATCAGATTAGCTTTTCATGCTTTGCTGTAATACTTTTTTGTTTGACAATTGAAAATAGCTTTAGAAGTTTTAAAACTAAAGAGGAATTTCTGGAAATGTGTGAGATCTTGTCTGACAACAGTAAGAGGAAAAAAAAATGTTTGCCTCTGCATTCCGTTTTTTTTTCTTTTACTTTTTTTTTTTTTTTTTTTTTTTTTAGAGTATGAAGATGGTGATTTGTCATCCTGGATAAATAGAGAAAGATTTCAAGGTTATCTTCATGTAGATGGCTTCACACTGTATGAACTTGGAGATACAGGTGAGATGCTGCTCCCACTAAGCTTTTTGGCATCTCTTGTACTTAACACTTAGAAAATTAAAAAACACTAAGAATGTATTCTTTAAATCTCAAAATTAATTAATCTTGGAGTTAGAGTTGATAGTGCCAGTCTTTTTTTTTTGATGTTGGTGAGACCTGTTCTGTTGTCTATAGGCTTCATCCAAAGCCTACACTAGTCCTTTCCTCACAACATAAAAATTAGTATGTCTAATCCTGTAGTAGTCACAAAAAAATTAGTAGGACTTTCAATTTAAGAGCAATTAGGTTTTCCATAAATTACATGGAATGTGTGGTATGGCATTAAGCCATATCTTTATTTTCAGTAACTTTAAGAAGACCACACTTAGGCAGGTAGAAGAGGCTATTTGTCATTGAGGTTGATTTATACTTAAAACTAATTGCTGTCCCTGGAGAGTATATAATCTTCTAGGTTGGAATATTTTCCATCTGAGAATGCGTGTTTCTCTTTAAATGGTTTCAAGTATTTTATTCCTTATTTTAGGAAAACTTGTGGCTATTGCAGTCATTGATGATAAAAACGCTTCAGTGGAACATACCAGGTACAGAATTGAGTATTGGTGACACTGTGGGAGAAATGTGCTGGTATAACATAGAGAACCTTGGAAGTTTCTTAGATGTTAAGAAATGCTATGTTAAATGAATGGGTTTAACTTTTGGATGTTCTCTAATTTTTGAGTTTACCCTACTGAATTTATTTAATTTATGGCTCTGTTGAAGAACATGTGAGTTCAGTGAGGTGATGGGAGTTCCTGTATCGCTCTTCTGCTGTATGCTAATGAGGTCACAGGAGCAAACAGTGATCGCATAGCTTTTTAAAGCTGTTGTGTCACCTTTTAGTCATAGACAAGAGTACTTGAGTTCAGATGACTTTGGAATGAATTTAGTTTGAACAAATGACTGTTCCTCAGCTCAGTTGCATTAAAAATTAATTTAATCATGCTTATATATTAGTGGTCTGTGGAACTTACATTAAGAAGGGGAGTTTTCAGTTGCGTTGGAGTTTGCTGAAGGGACTGAGAGGAACATACCTTCCCCTGTCCTTCTCTGATTGCATAGATGAGTAAGAAAATATTGTTCAAGTACTGTGTATGCTATTTTCCTAGACCTCTTTGGATTTTCTTCAAAGTGCTGCATCTTCAGATAGAGTGAAGCAGCTTGACATCTGTCTGTTTTTCTCGTGTTGAGACTATGTGGTAGATAGCCTTTCAACCCTTAGAAACCAAGCAAGATCAATGAGGTTTTTTGTTAATGGAACAGGGGATGCTAATTGCTGATGAGTTACTATTTGCTGCTTACTGGGGAAATATCCATGTTTATTGTTTGTATTTTGACAGAGTATATCCTGCATTATTAATGGCCTTTTTTTTCCCTCCAGACTAAAATCTATTATTCAGGAAGTTGCTAGAGATTATCGGGATCACTTTCACAGGTAGGCGCACATGGTACTATAATAGCTTAAATGAACTTCTGCATTAACCTTTTTAAGACAGCAGTCATTTTTTCATTTTACATGACAGATAGTACAGTGCCTGCTTTTATATTCATATACTGATATTTAATAAGGGTATTCCATTAACTGAGTGTTGTGGGATGCTGTTGGTTTTGTAGATGATCAATTTTTTAATTATATTGCTGAGTGTGTGCTCTTATCTTCAGTTATGGGAAAAATACTTCAGGAAGAACTTTTGCTGAAACTCGCTATTCTTTTCATCAATCTGTTTTTCACTGCTTCTCTTACAGGGATTTCCAGTTTGGTCATATGGATGGAAATGATTACATTAATAGTTTACTAATGGAGTAAGTAAATTCTTAGTTGAATATTCTCTCTTCTCTTGTTTTTCTTACTAGGTATATTTAATTGAAAACAATCTTACAAAGAGTTCCTGCCTTTTGTGGGTTTAGAGGAAAAAACTGCTGTCTTCAGAATTCAGCATGTAGCATAATATCAGTTGTTTATTAAATTAAACTGCATAATCTAATGGTAGAAGTTTGGCTTACTGATAAAGCTGGTAGACAAAGCTTATCTTTTAGGTCTGTGTTAA
Organism: Nestor notabilis; assembly: GCF_000696875.1. Lineage (NCBI taxonomy): Eukaryota > Metazoa > Chordata > Aves > Psittaciformes > Psittacidae > Nestor > Nestor notabilis. The sequence goes on along the minus strand of NW_009931514.1, from coordinate 32,428 downwards.
ATTTTTCTATTAGAACTGTGTGGGTTTTTCCTTTGATATATTTACAGTACACTAGATACATTAAAAGTTATGTCAATTTGTAACAGGAAATGTAAATAATGTTTATGCATTAGCTATGTATTTTTATTTCTTGAGAGACTGTCGTGGTTTAAGCCCAGCCGGCAACTTGGAACCACGCAGCCACTCGCTCACTCCCCCCCTCTTCAGCTTCTTCCTCCCCCCACTCCCGGAGGGATGGGGAGGAGAATCGGAGGAATGTAACTCCCATGGGTTGAGATAAGAGCACTCCAGTAACTAAGGTATAATACAAACCACTACTGCTACCAATAATAATGATAAGAGGAATAACAAGGGGAGAGGACACAACCGCTCACCGCCCGCCGACCGATACCCAGCCCGACCCGAGCAGCGATCTGGGCCTTCCGGGTAACTCCCCCCAGTTTATATACTGGGCATGACGTGCTGTGGTATGGAATACCCCTTTGGCCAGTTTGGGTCAGGTGTCCTGTCTCTGCTTCCTCCTGGCTTCCCCTCCTCTCTGGCAGAGCATGAGACTGAGAAAGTCCTTGGTCAGAGTAAACATTACTTAGCAACAACTAAAAACATCGGTGTTATCAGTGTTGTTCCGAGACTGAAAGTTAAGAAACACAGCACTGCACCAGCTATTAAGAAGGAGAAAAAATGACTGCTGTAGCTGAACCCAGGACAGAGACACATTTCGTTCTTGATGCATTTTTAAGACATAAGTATGTTTCTGCAGAGAAGCAGCATAAGATGCATGGAAGATGTTGTCCACACTTGATATGTACATGGTACATTTTGAAATGTATAAGTAGTTTAACAAGATGCTTGACATTTGCCCTTATTATGATCCTTGTCTAAAAATGCAGTATTAGAGAGTTTAAGTTGCTTGGCATTTGACTACTATGGCCTTTTGAGTGAAAGAAGAGAAAAACAGAGGTCAATATGCCAGCTCTGTAAGTTTTCCAATGAACAAAGCTTGTGCTCGTGGCCCTAAAGATTCTATGAGCTTCCTGGGGATTCAGGAGGCACAAGGTCTATAGTTCTGTGGAATTACTGTAGATTATCACCTGAATACAATTAATTTAAAACCAGCCATCTCTCAATTGAAGTTAAGTGATGTGATTGATCTAGTGCTTTATAGCTGCCAAAAATGAGACCTTGCTCACTTCATTAATTGCATCTCCTTTGCAGGCTCTTAGGTCAGACCGTCTACTGAGCTGTTTCAGCCTGTTCATTTGACAGAAAAGTGTTTCCTTTTTTCAGCTATGCGAGTAGGGGAGTTGTTTTGCTGATCCAACAAAACCCTTAAATGTCTTCCAATGTATTCTGCTGAGTACCAGAACTGATGTGAAAAGAAGCAGGGGAGGGAGATGAAGTCTTCATTAAGAGGAAGAAAATGAGGGGGAAAAAGATTAATCTAGTGGCAAGATTGGTTCAACTGGATTGTTTAAATTAATCTGCAAAATGCCTGGGTTTATAATTTATAGTATATGGAAAGTTGCTGTTAAAGTAATCAGAAGCTTTTAATTATTTTTAAACACAGCGTATACATTTCCAGTGTAAGTGGGAAGCAGCAAAAGAATGCAGCAAAATATGGTCACTGTTACAAGTAGCTGCTGTTCATGTGGCTGACTACTTGAATAATTCGAGGTAAACTGTATTGCGAGGGCTTCAGATTTCCACCAGATGGCAGCAAGTGGAAACAGAAAAAGCCTCTTGAATAGTGAGAAACCTACTGCAGAATACTTACTGTGCTAGATGCACATAGGAACAACTTCAGTTTCTTCACAAGGGAGAATATTGTATGATTTGTGGGGATAGAAGTAGTAGTCCTTGAAGAAAAGTACACTTTTGAACTTGGCTGTAACTCCATTAGTAGTTGTAATTTATCTCTCTTCAGAAAGATGAACATGCTTTTATTGGATTAAAAATGGTATGGTTAAAACTATGCACAAAACAAGAAAACAGATTATGTATTTTACTGAAAGCAAAGATGCACCTTTGTGTAAGCTAAGGTATATAGCATCATTGGAATGTCAACTATAGGTGTATGTAGAATATTGATTCCTCAGCTCTTTGAAGAAACACATTAATCAATTATTATGAAATAAAAGCCACAATTAAGGCAAAAATGATCATCAGTATTACATGGATTACCAATATACATGGGTGGGGCACTAGTAGACAAGACTGAAGATGGAGAAAAACATGGTTTGCATTGCTTCTGTGTGAAGGAAAGCCACCTAGTATTTAAATACATTATTGACAGCACTGCAGAAAATTGGCAGAGTACAGGAGATTTTTCACCTTATTTAATGTATTCTAAATCTTTCTTGTTGAACAATGTACTTTTTCAGTATTAAATTTTCCTAAACCTGATCTAATTTTGAATTTAGGGCTGGTTTGAACAGTAGATTATACTGGTTTATCTCCAGAGATAATTTCTAAACATTTTTTTTTTTTGTTGATTTTCTTTTTTCCCCTGTTTTATTTCTTTCTGATTCTGTGATACTAAACAGTGCTTATGCATGTGAAGGTCAACTGCTGAATAAGAATTATTTTAAAACTTTGTAGCTCATCTGCTATATCTAAAAGAGATGCAGAAAAACTTTGACTGGTGTGGCTCATTCTTTTAACTTGACAGGTAGAGATTGATTGATAGAGCTGATCAGTTGGACCATGCTGCAAGGGATTTGGATTATCCTTTTGCCTTTGTGCACTAAAATAGTTAATATGTTGTGCTAATAGTACATTACATATACAAGGCTACTATCTGTGATCTCTTACTAACTGGCAAGTCATAAGGTACTTGATTTGCAGTCACTATGGGTATGTAAAATTCAGTAAGATTCAATAGTGTCACTGACACAGATGTGAAGGAAAAAAAAGTAATGGGAAACATGCTTGTACTCTTCAGGTGATTCTCTTCACCCTTCCCTCTTGACTTCAAGGAACTGCTATAAGGAGCACACATGAAGTGAAGGTTAATGGATACCCTTTTAAATGATGTAGGAATTATTTGGATTGCAGTATTTTACGCAGTAGTTCTTTAAATATTTTAACTCTCTGTTTTTGTTTTCAGTGACTTGACAATCCCTACTATTGTTGTATTGAATACCTCGAATCAGCAGTATTTCCTACCAGATAGACACATTGAGAACACAGAAGACATGGTTCAGTTTATTAACAATATCTTGGATGGTACTGCTGAAGTAAGTCTTCATTGTGACTTGGAATATGTTGGTTGGTGTTTATTTCCTTAGATGCTAAAGAAGGGAAAAAATTTGGTCACTCTGATTGTTATGCCATATATTTTATCTTCCTGTCTTGTCTGTCTTCCTCTCGTATGTGCTGTCAGTGACTTGTGAATTCTTGAGGCGTGCCATTGCTCGCTGTTCTGACTGCAGAACCTCTTGTAGGAAACAACTCTTTTTTTGTTTATAGCATGATGATAGCTGACTTCTCTTGATACTCCTTTTACTGATGTCATTGGTAAATAGAGAGCTTTCTATTCATCTCCTGGTTTGCTTTAAACATACTTGTTAATTTTTTTTTTCTCATAGTACATAATTCAGCTCTACAGTTTTTTTTGGGCAGCAATTAATAAATCTGGTAGCTTGGTGAATGATAGGTTCAGACTCGAAAAACAGTGGTATACTTGCTTTATATATTACAAACAGACATAAGCTTACCCCTCTCTTTCTGCCTAAAACTAAAAGTGATCTGTCTTTTGTTAAAACAGCAAAATTAATAAATCAATCTGGAATTGATGGCTTGGACAATTTTTTAATGTTGACAAAACAGAGTTGGGTGTACTTACTCCTGCAATGTACTGTAAGTTGAACAGAAGGCCATGTTATGGGGATGAGGAGAGGGGTAATGGATCAGAGCTTTCATGTGTGGTGATGGGCATGAAGTGGAGCTTGCTAACAAATCATTTGGCTGCCTCTTGGGAGAACCCTATGCTGGTTTAAGCCCCTAGTTCACTGTATATGGAATGCTCACTGTGTTGGCTGAATCCCACTTTACATTATGCCAGCAGTCATCAGGTGGTAATGACAATAATGCTGTAGATTGTTTCAGTCATATGGGGTACATTGGTTTATTTAATCTGACAAATGGATGTAACAATATAACATAGGTGGACTTTTTTGCTGTTCATTACTTGCCGTGCTTCTAGTTGCAAGGTGAGAGGTATTCCTGTAATTTAATTGGTGGTTCTTTGTTCTTCAGTTCTCACTTTTTTAATGCTTTAACTGCATAGAATTGTGTTATCAACACCTAATTAGCTCTATTAAACATATCCTTCAGGTTGAAATAACAAATGACATTGGTTTGTCTGGTTTTTAACTTTGAGGAAATTAATTTGTGATGCCTTGTTTTTTCTGCCTGAGCGTCACTTAGGTCTTGCTACATTTTGTTTCCAGTATTTCAGCTAGAATGATTAAATGTTTGTCTACATTCACATCTCTCTCTGTATGTGAAAGTGATATTGCAAGACAGGCAATACAGAATGTGACTTCATTTAAGCTGAATTGTGTCTGTAGACATAAAATGGCACGACTTTGGCTGCATTCAGGCCCAAGTAATTGTGCAGCTGTTGAGGAATGACAGTCTTCAAAGTAAACAAGTAACAGGATGCAACATTTCTTAACCACAGTGAAATTTCTGAGAAGTGTAACATTTTCCTCTTCCCTTCTTTGGGAAGTGTTGGATTATCCACCTTGACTTTATTGTCATTTTCTATAAGGCTCTATAGGTACCTTCTGTGAGTCTGTTTCATCATTGTGGACTTTTTTGTAATTTGAGGGGTTTTGGTCAGCGTCAAGTGCAGATCAGTTGACTTCCAAAATGTAGGTTTATTTCTCTGTCAAGACAGGTGAAAACTGGTCCTGTTCAACAGACAAGTTGCTTTGGATTCATGTAGTTATTGTGAAGACTGCTAAATTAGGTGCCAGTGAAGGTATAGTCTGTCACTGCTTGATACAAGTTTTATTATGCCTTTCTATCTTCTTGTTACTTAATGCCTAGACTTTTCTAACAGCTTCTATCATAATCCATAAATAGATATAAATGAATCCATAAATAGCTGCAGGAAAGTTCAGAAGATCTCTGCTATTTTATAATTGTAACATCAGGATAGTTGGTAGTTTCTGTTAGTGTTCCTCTATGTTAAGATAGTGGAGTGCCAGTCCACTGCTGAAGTTTGCACTGATAGTTTAAAACAATTGTGAGAGATTTTTTCATGAGACTACCAAGATGTTTATCCATGTGTAAGAAGTTGGAGCATCTGGGCATCATGAGATGCAAGAATAATTACTTTTCATTTCCTTCTAAAGGGACTTAAGATTGCAAGGTCTGAAGAATGAACTTTTGGAATCATAACTGAAAAGTGTCAGCAGTTTTGACATGGTTCCATTTGAAATTTCAGGCACAGGGTGGTGACGGACTTCTGCAACGAATCAAGAGAATAATCTATGATGCCAAGTCCACTGTAGTGGTGAGTTTTATTTTTTATTACACTAGATGGTGCCATTGTCAATCAAGATGCATATAAAAGATAAGTTTGTTTACATATACATTGCGTGTATATTAAAGGTGCATGTACATTAGGTTTAGGCCAAATGAACTTCTTGATTAAAGTTTTTAGTAGTATTTTCCAGTGTGCTAAATATTTGACATACATTAGTTTCTTCATTTTTAATTCCTTTTCTGTATTGGTCTGACGCATATTTTTAAGGTTAGAACAGGGAGAATTCAAAGTCTTTTCTTTGACCCATTTCACATCCTTTCACTGAAACTGGTAGCACTTCCAAGTTCTGAGAAATGTTAGTGTTTGTCTAATGAGCTAGAGCAAAAGGGAATTAAATACTACACTTTGTGTAGTTTTAAAGCAAATACTTTTATCATATTTCTTATAGGTTAATTATGCTTAACAGAATTCTGTTGGGAGGATGTACACAAATCCATTTCTTTACTTGTTCTACACAAGCAAAAAACCTATGCTGTGGATTTAACTTGAAACTGACATGTTTCTATGAGTGTCTTCCAAACTTCTATCAATGTGCAGCATTTAGCCATCAGTTTCTGAAACTGAAAGTCCATTTTCCTAAGCCATTGAACTACTCTTCAGTAGAAAGCTGTCTAATAACAGCTGCAGAATGCTTCTTCAGATCCTTTGTTGCTCAGACTAATTTTTGAGACACAAATAAGAGATGAAACTGGTTGCTTCAAAGTGTTCTTCTAAAACCGTTAAAACAGTTGTTTCTCAAGCATCAAATAATTAATTGGATATACATTTGGCATGTTAACATTAGGTGTTCCAGTGCAAGACTGTAATATTTTCTCTTCCAAGTATTTTTTTTTAATGAACTTACAGTAGGAATTGTTAAAATGAGGACAACTCCTCCTTTCTGGGGAGGAGAAAAATAAACAAAAAATCCCAAGCAACCAACAAAAACAAAAAGCAACCACAACAACAAAACCAAATAAAAAACCAAACAACCAACCAAACAAAAAAAAATCCCCACCAAAACCAAACCTGACTGTAATTTTTGATGTTTCTGAATAAATACCCAGAGTAATAAGAGAAGTAGTGTGATAATTTTTTTATATTTACTGAAAGCGTTTTTTACTTCAAATTTGTGTTTCAACAGTCTGTGTTCAAGAGTTCACCACTTCTGGGATGCTTTCTGTTTGGGTTGCCCCTGGGGGTCATCAGCATTATGTGTTATGGAATCTGCACAGCTGATACAGATGGAGGGGTAGATGAACATGAGGCAGCTAAAAAGGAAAATGGTGATCGGGAGCTCACAGACGAAGGCAGTGAGGAAGAACAAGAGGAGGAAAAGAATGGAAAATATACAGAACTTTCAGATGGAGAACTGAAACAGAAAGACATAATGGAAAAGAAAAAAGACTAACCTGTTGAGCAAAAGAATTCTCTAGAATTTCCAAATAGGCTTATTTATTGAAGTTGGTCATTAATTGATGATCTTCATGAGAGTTCCTCTTTGTTTATATTATGGTAGTTTTGACTTGCATGTATTCAAATTTTCTCAGAAATTGACAGGTAAAAAAATATGGATGTTCTCTTAATTGTCTTTAATAGATTAACAAAGGGCAATTTAAACTGAAAAAATTTGTAGGTACAGTTCTACGCTGTTTTTTTGAATAGTTTTGAATTGTTCATTTCCAGAACAATGAGATAATGTTACTTGAGCTTAGTGTATATCATGAACTACTACTAATATAGACCAACTGAACACCTTCATGTAAAATTAAGGCTGAAAATTAAGAAAGATTTAAGACATCTGTAAAGTCTTTCAGAGCCTGATAGCTAAAGACAACTCAGAGTTTTCCAAGAAGTCACGTTATACCTGTTGCACATAATTTTGAGAAAAAAAACAAAAAAACAAACACCCTAAACTTTTCTATTTTCTCAAGTTAAACATAAATTGTTAGGAATTACAGGACTGTTTTACTGTGTAGTAATACAATTACTGGCAGTCAAGAATGTTTACTTGATACAGGTTATATGCTAAATTAAGTCTTTATTAGCGCTTTAGCAGCTAAAAATATTGGAAAAATTCATTATAAACCTTTTGGAACATGATTGCCTGTTAAATTATTTTGTATGAGTGTTTACACAAACTTACAGTGCAAATGATATTTAAGTCTTCTGAATCTGCAGTGTAACTTGATAAAGGAGGACAAACACCCTTTATTTTGCAGTAACTCCTAATGACAAGCTTTTTGAATGGTGTAAATTTATTTAATTCAGATTGTTACATATATTTTTAGGTAGGCGGTGTTGATACTTTTGTTTGAGACCTACTCTGAAGGAGGGAGTTAACAGTATAATACTCGTAGATATTGGTTAGTATAATGCTTTTTTGTTACCTGTTTCATTATAAAAGCCACTTTTAATACAGTCATGTGACTGTGAAAAGGACTAGTTTGTGCCCAGAGTTAAATCTCCAAGTGTAAGCTATAAAGCAGACTTTGGCATTGATGTCTTGGAGAGTACTACAGAAAAAAAGAACCTAATATTGCTCTTCTGCTTAAGTATTTATCATGGGGTTTTTCTGCTTTTTTATTTTTCCCCTTTTTTTAAAGCGTTATGTGGCGCTGTAATACAGGTTATAATGTCCTCCTTACAAGGCAGCTTTATCATATAAGAAATAACTATGCTATAGCACTAAATTAAGGAATATTAAGTAAAAAACATGGGTAAGCTTAAATAGAGAAGCTCTGTGTTTGAGTAAACCTGATGATGATATAAATCATAACCAGGGAAAATGTATTGCATCCTTTTCCTTGTAGGAAAGAAACTTGTTTCTTCTGTTAAGTAACTTGGTAAGATCTGGCTTCATATGGCAGTACAGAGTCCAGTAAGTAGATCCCTGACTTCAAAGATTTTTTGTTAACAGACAGTATAAACAATATCTAAAGAGGTTAGGATTTATTCTTTTTTTTTTAATTCTGTGTCTGATTTTAAGTCCAACTTTTTTCTTTTTGAGAGAGGAAAAAACATGATTTCATAGAATACTGAGTAGCAGGTGTTTGATACGTTGGGGTTTTTCTTCCCCCTTTTCTCCTTTTGTCTTCTATAAATTGCCTTTTTTCATTTTTTTATAATTACAGCTAGTTGTACATAGTGACTTGAGTTTTCTTGCTTTTTGATTTTAGTGGGGTTTTTTTTTTTTTGGTAGAATCTTTGAGATGTAGTTTTAGCATATATTTGAAAAGTAAGGTGCATAAAAATGTTTAGAAAGGGGTTTTTTTTAACATGGTGTAGAGATCTAGAGTTGTTTTAAAAAGATAATGAGAAGCTTGTAAAATCCTTTGTACTTTAGCACAACTGAGTGCTAATAGTCAAAATATAGGACTGTTAAGGCAGTAATATATCTTCTTGATTTGTCTCTTAGGGTTACAGTTGCAGATCAATTACTTATTTAATTTTGGCTCAGGCTAGAAACCTGCAGCTTTTGACTTAATAAAAACACTGAAGTGGTCAATGGAACGTTGCTGTTCCTTATATGGTGTGTAATAAATAAATTCTGAATTCTACTAAGAACTGTTTCAACTATGAGCCTTACTGCATAAGAAACAGATCACAGTGGGATCTGTTAAAACTGAAAACAGCTGCTAGAGTTAGGAGGGAGGCATGTGTCTCAGTCACTTCTGAACTGCAGTGTAGTCAATCAGATGTGTACTGAACTGTTGGAAATTAAACGTGAAGTGTACTGCCATTTTCATCAAGTCCTTCTTGCAGCTATATTCAAAAAGACACGGAGAAGAAAAGTGTACAAGTCGTGGACTGGGTGTCAGATGTGATGTGAAATTAAGGGGTTTGCTATGGTGATGCAAATAATCTAGAGTGCCGTTTGAGGGAGGAATGTGGCATTTTATTTTTTTCTTCAGTCTTTAAACTTTCTTGAAGCAACTTCACTGTAATAACTTGGAATTCACAAAATAATGCTGCTTTTTTAAGTCAAGTGTAAGCCTTTTGTTTTTCTGTAATAAAAATATTCAAAAGAGCTTGTTTCTTTTGCTTAATTTACACTGTGTTAAGCCTGGATATTACAGATTGTGTTAGGAGACTGTGTTTCCTGGGACACTTGTTATAAGCGTACTTTAGGCCCCAAGTTAAAGCAGTACAGAAAAGCAGCTGGTAGCTTTTCAAAAGAAAAATGAGTCCATCTTGTCTGATACCTTCTCATCAATATTTGAAAATGCTCTCTACATGTAGGAGTTAATAGTTACTTTTATTAACTCTTTTTATTGAGTGAACATCTTGGCAGTATAAAACAGATGTATTTCTGAAAAAGAAATGTTAAAATACCCATTAATTCCATTAACATACTCTCAAATTCTTAGAAGAGTTTCAGTAGCAGAGGGAACCTGAGGCATACTGTTCTAGCATACATCTCCTGGAAGAACATGAGTAGCTTTGACACTTGGATGTGTGCAATCTCTTACTGCTACATTTACCTAGGTTGTTTTAACAGATGCTGTCCACACTGTGGTGCTCACTGCTTAAAGGATGGAATCATAACACTCTGGTAGATCCAATGTGTTGAAGATGGCAAAGAAGTGCTTAATTTTCATGAAGTATTTAAAAGGTTTAGCTCATTCTGTTTCAGCCCAGAACTAGTTTACCCTGTTCCTCTTTTGTCAGCATGTTTGAAGAAGTGATTGTACTTGGAGGAGTGGGAGGGTGGAGAGCTCAAGTCTGAAAAGGCTGCAAAACTGGAATGTACAGTCCTTAAGCTTTTTTTATAGTCTCATGAGACTATAGAAGTTTCAGGTTGTATTATACTGTGACACTGTGGTGCTGGCTCTCAGGTCTTCTCAGGTCTTCTGGCAGCTTGCTGCTGTTTTGTTCTCATCACTGAGTACATTGCTAACATTGAATCATACAAAGCTGTTGCATGTCGTATTGCTGTAACCAACAAAGACAATTTTGACAACATTGTGTTGAAAGCTCTGTTGAACTCTTAACTTGCGAGGGTTCTGTAGTCTGTCTAGGTGGTGTATGTGTTCCTGAAACAATTATTCTCAGATTTCTGAAATTTTAACCATTTTTAAAAGATTACCGCTACCACCCTATGTATCAATTTACTGACATAAATCACCATTTAGCAGCTGACGTGATCTTTCCTTTTGCTAGCAAATTTCCTTCTGCTTATACTTCAAGGAGGGTAGAAATGTTTGTAGTTGTTTAGAAGGGATAAATAGACCAGAAGCATTTTACATAAAGCCTTTTTTAATGGACTATTTTGGCTTTTAAGAATAAGACCTGAAAGATCGACATGGTGCTTTGAAGCGGAGCAAGGAAACCTTTAAGACGATTACTTACAAGAGGAATAGTATTGCTTTGTAGCTCAGTTGCAAGGCTTGTGTAGTCTTCAACTGGGTTAATGACTAAAATGGTGGCTGGTTTTAGGCTGACTCAAGAGATTGAAACTTTGGTAAACACTAACTCTGACACATGAATGGGATGAAAATGCATTGACAGGAGAAATGGGAATGGGAGAAGGGAAGGGGAGGGCATGTATTCTCTTATCTGTGTCTTACATCTTGATGTGGATGAACTACATATAACATTTGCATAGCTAGTGGGAGTTTTAAGTCCTTCCAGATGAAATTTTATTCTCCATTTACTTTAGAGAGAGAAGTTTGCCTGACACAGAGCAAGTAGCATTACTACCCAATCAAGGTTACTACTTATGGATGGATTTGCCATTCTCTTCATAAACATACACTCCAAGTCACTCAAAATAACATTTTAATGTTCATCGTTTGTTTGAAACAAATACCAAAGCCCAACTCACTTTCATCTTAGGTTGCTACACCACTACTTTAAAGAAATGATAACTCGGAGTGTATTTAAATTCTTGCAAAGGTGGCAACTTGTAGTCCTAATGCTATCAGGAACTGGAGATCTAATAGCAATGTAGGATTTGTATTTTCATCTTAAAGAAGTGGGTTTTTTGAAAAAGGAAAACAATAATAAAATATAATACTGTAAGAGCTGATGCAATTTCATTCTTTTTACCTAAATAGTAAATGTTGACTCTTAATCCAAAACAGACAATGTATTGTTCAGACTGGAGCTTCAGTACCTAAGCTTTTAATCCCCTCCCAAAGTATTTTTTTTTCTTTTCTCATTGCATCATTTTGTCTTGGGACTGACTGTAGCTTTTTATTTAATCTTTTTTCTTAGTATGCTTCTCTGAAAGAATTTGAGTGTCCTGGCAGTACACTGTACATCAAAAATTGAAATGCAGACTGGTGTTGTGGATGACCACTGGCTAATTTTCTTCATTTCCTCTTCAGAGTTGTATGATACATCTTTTGATTTTTTACCTTTGCACATTGGGCTAGTTGAGCTGCTTCTACTTAGCACTTCTTGCAGGATACTACTTAGAAACTATCAAGGTATCAGTGTAGTTTTTTAAGACATTTTTTGGAGATTCTTTTTGTCAACAAACATTTAAATCAGGTTTTAGAATAACTTTCCTGTTCCTAAACAGAACAATTGTTAGAGCAGGAGGAATTACAGAAAAAAAGGCGGTCCTATGGTAGAATGCATTTCAAGTAGGAAAAGGTGCATAGATGGTCTATATGGAAACATAAAGTGTCTAGGAACAGAATTCTCGTTTGAAGTAAGAGATCTCCTTTTACATAAAGTAGAAGAAAGCTAAGACTACCTTCTTTTCAGTCACTAAAAAAATTTAATGTGAGCATATTTCCTGGAGAAGTTGAAAGAAATACATGTTGGCCCAGACAAGTCCTTGACAATGCATTAGTTGCTTCTGAGCTGTAGAAAGAGATTAATTGCCTTCAGCAGATTTGTCATGTAATAGCTGTGTCCGAGTCTCAGTGGTGAGAATAATTATAAATTATGCTGTGCCATCATGCAAAATTATGCTTCATGCAAATAAAAACCATGTGAGAATTGGGTTAAACCTTGACATGCTAAGACTGTGGTGCATATCTTCCTCCTTCTCTTCCCCATCTTTTAAAATCAAATACTTTTTAAAAAGACAAATGCAGAATGAATTAATATTCTTTATGGCTCATTTATGAAATCCCAAAATGCTTCAGTCACATCCCAAATGCCATGGGTTGCAAGAGATGATGCAATATATTGTGGGGTTAACTTTTTAAGATGTATCTGATCTTACTGTCAAGTAACAGGTATCAAAAGGCTTTCAGAGTGGGTTGAAGAAGAGGAGGAAGTATTATCTAAAAGGTAAACAGAAGTGTTGGTCAGTGTCAAGTCCCTCTGAGAGGCAGATATATCTGAATATGAAAAATACTCTTTGGAATGGATCTTTAAGGATCTGGGAGGTCTGTGTATCACATTGTCATGATTTAAAACAGAAGGATTTCTAGTAGAAGGAGAGTAAGTAAAACTTGATTTTCGGAACAGGATTTAAGTGCAGATGTGAATCTTGACCTGAATGAAGTATTTCTATTTTTACACTTTGCATCATGTGCTGTTATAATTTAAGTGGTCTGTCTTGAAGAGGAAAGCTGTCAGTGCGTTCATGTGAATTTGTCTTGGATTTTCATTTCCAGAGAGCACCTGGAATTCAAGTGTAATGCAGAAACAAGGGGTACTTTCAGTGGTCTGTAACACTGCGTCAGCTTCAGTTGTCAGAAATCTAGATGCTAAGACATACTAGAAATAAGACCTTGAGTTGCTCACTTAGCTTTGCAGAGGCTCAAGCCATGTATGAGAAATTAATCAAATGCAGGCATTGTGCATTAGCTAATGGAGAATTATTATCTGTGGCTTAAACAATCTCAAGAAAGAAGCTGCATGCCTTCTTTTAGTTTTGTAAATAATGGTCAGGAGGTGGGAGGAATTTTTCATCATGACATCCTTAACTGTTGCATCCAAAATGTGTTATTTCGGCTGGAAACGTGCAGCAAGGCTCATAGGGGAAGGAAGTTTGCAGTGAGGGCTAAAGGCACGATGATCTTAAAGTAAAACTATTCCTCATGTTAAGGTGCCATGGAGGCTGAGAAAGAGTTATAAAGGAAATACATAATAAAATGAAGCTTGTAATATTCACATTCAAATAATATGCTACTCTATCACACTAGTCTTCTTAAAAGTGTTAATAGGCCTGAGGTTATATGAGGATGTGAGGCACCGTGTCTATAAGAAACAATGAAAAGTTTCCGTAGCACTGGCAGTTCTTTTAATTTCTTCCCTTTAAAAGGAAAAATGCCGCAGTGCAGATCCTTGGTGTGAACTAGCACTGCTGAGCTCCAACCCCAGTTTCTTTTCCCACATCATTTTGCAGAAGTGCAGGAGCTGTCTGGTGAGCACTGGCTCTGGTAGCCTTTGTCACACATGCGTGGGTTAACCCCAGTGGCTTTCAGAAAGAGTTGGAAGTTGGACACAACATGAGACTGAAAAGTGGCAGATGCAGAGGCTTCAGGAGCCTCAGCTTTGTCATGCAGGAAGTGTACTGCTGTGCAGAGTTTTAATGACCATCTGAGGACACAGGGCAAAGGACTCTTTCTGAACACTTTAAAAGGTCATCATTGCATGGCTGTGATGATGTATCACGAGGTGAGAATGAATACATGAGGTACAGAAGTGTACAGACACAAAAGCCTGTGGGGTATTTTCTCTGCTCAGACCCATGCATGCTTGTTTGAAGCTAGGACAAAGGCACTCCATTTTGGGGACAGCAAATTCCTGATCATAGATGTCTGTGCCTCTTGGTCCTTGGGCAGTGAACTTGCCCTGTCATGTTTAAATTAGAGTGTAAACATGCTGTAGAGTATTAAGTTCAGTTTCTGGCCATTTTCGTTTGACGTGGAGCACCGTTTTAGGCAAGTTACTTAGGCCATAGTTCCATTATACTGCAACTTTAATGACAGTGCTGGCTTAAAGAGTTTCTATCCTCATGCCTTTGTATTCTGCCCTTCAAGTTATGGCCACATGCTGTTGGAAAAGCAGTGCTGTAAGTGGGTAAATGAACTGATCCAGGGGAATACAACTTTGGACAGAACAGCATGCCAGCATATGAGAGAGCAACAAGGGTTTGGAGGCAGCAGCAAAGTGGGAAATTTTCTAGGAATATTTCATAAGAAGATGGCTATGCTGACTTAAGTATTTATTTTGTGCTTTGCTTGCATCCTCCAGAAAATGGCCAGATTTGGCCAAGTCCTTTCATTGAAGAAACTGTGGGTTGATATCCGATAATCCCACTTTCAGTAGTGCAGTAGTCTTGTTTGTAATGTATCTTAACCTGTACTTGCTAAGAGACAGTTCAAATGGAAATGGAAAAATCTTAAGTCTTATCAATTTAGGCAAAATGCATCTTGTGCAGGATATAACTAGGTGAGAGTGGGAAGGATGCACTTCTCAGAGTATAGCTGTGGGCAATCACTATCATAGTGATAGGATGACTCACTGGGTTATACATTTGTAGATAAATTCCACTGTGAAGTTCTGAATATACATTTGAAGCCAGAGAGTGCTCGAAGTGTGAGTCCAGACCCAGCAAACCTTTTCATCTGTGCATGACTGCCTATGCAAATAACTAAGAGAAATGGGACCTCTGTTACAGGAAGGGTCAGGGTTTTCAGACTTGCATTTTGGGAGAGAAATTTGGTTCATGTATAGAGAAGGATAACTACATGAAGTTTAGACTAAACTGCCTGGCATGCAGCAATTGCAATTTTTATTGGTAGAGTTTTCTGTATGAGAATCTTAAGAGCTTTATGAGACAGACAGTTTCGAGAACTGTTGCAAGAGAATGTCAAATGAAAATCTCAAATGTCCGCAATGGAAGCACTTTTCCAAGTTAGATGAGAACATCGTGGTTGTAACCTTAGAGAAACAGTACCAAATGCTATATATATTATGATTCTACTAATTTGACCAAAAACTACAAGGCATCTTTAACCAGCAGTGGCCAGAGTTGTATGTTGATGACTAATGGTAGCCCTGACTTGGCTGTAAAGACTGCTTTCTTCAATCAGTTGGTCATTTGCCTGTTATATCTATTAATTTATTCTGTTTTGTTTCCCATTTTGTTTACTTTTCCTCTAATTTTCATTGTCTCTTTTCTTTTTGTATTGTACCCTCCAACTCTTTTACCACCTCAGTTTCTCCTGCCCTTTTCCAAGCTTTTTTTGATTCTCCTTTCTTTCCCTCCCTATATATTAGCAGTCAGAAATATAAAGGAAATATCAGATAATGATATTCATATCACTCAGGCTACTGCATGACCTCTCAGGCTGTTTCAAAGTGATGTTATTTCCTTAGTGGCCCAGCTTGTTCAGTATTCTGGTATCTTACATAGGTTTCTTCATTAATTTTGGCTGGCTGAGTTGAAATTAATAGGCTATTTTTTTATTATAATAAGGGAAAAGTTTGTTACAGGTAACTTACAGAATTGAGATTAACAGATTTATATGCAGTTCATAAAATGTCTTGGCTTTGAGCCTTTCTCTTAGGAGTTGTCACATTTCACTCCTGTATCTGGAAAACAGGAGAATTTTAGATTTGCCTCTTTTGAATTTTTACTACAGTTAGTGAAAAATTTAAGTCTTCCTTTCAGTGAAGACCACACATATAAGCATTTGGAGATTAATTTTGACCTGACTTCAAATGATAAACATGGTCTTGCAAAGTGTTTCTCTCTAGCTAATTATTAATTTCTGTGATTCAAATACTTTAGATACAAACTTACCTGCTACTCCTGGTGTTCATGTAGTTAGTCTTTGGATCAGCAATCAGTGTCTAGTTAGTTAGAATATGAATGCAGAGCATATAGTTTTCAGATTGAAAAAACAATGATTTTTTTTTTTTCAGAGGGCTTTTCTTTTCTGCTTGTCTCCTAAAGAGAAAGCTGATAATAACGTGAAACGTAAAGAAAGCTGATAATAACGTGATCTAGTAATGAATAATATTAATGCAATGGCACAATGTCTGTGGAAAACACAATGGTTTTACTGTTGAAGAACAGCTGATACATTTGTTCTTTTGGCAAAACTATTTTAACTGAACGTAAGTAATGCTCTTCAGTTTTCCAGAATGTCATAATGGTGCTTTAATGCTTATTTTGCCAAGGTGTATTCATGGAGACATCTTTCTCCTTCCCTTTCTTTGTTAATGTACATATCAAAGTGGAAACAAACATGTGCAACTGATCAGCTATGTGAGTAGTTCTCATGATGAAAATACCTCGTATTGCTTGTTTTAGACATGACCAATATTTTTGTATTATTCACAAGTATAATTCCCGATTAGTCCAAATAATTTATGCTTCAGTAGAACTAGCAGATCTCTATGGATTCTTCAAAGCTTTCTACCACTGTAGTTTATTACCTTTTTGAAAGGTAATTTTTTTTTGTAAATTGTTTGTTTTTCAGTGGCATTATGTTAGCAAACTTCTAGTTGTGCAAGATACACATTTCTGTGCAGCCTACAGAAATGAAATGGGAAAAATAATGATTCAGCAAACTTTGTCTTGTACAATGCAACCCCCAAACATCACAACTTAAAAGCTAATTTGCCTGAGATGATTAAAGCTAAGCATTAAGACTGCTAGTTAGTGTAGTTTCTACTATCTGTGTCCACTGCAACAAGCAGAAAAATTTGATTTGTATATGATGCTGTTCAGGTTATGCCAGCTGAGGTATCCCAGAAAAAAAGTTGTATTAGTCTGGTCCTGCAGCACCATAGCTGAGGTCTGGTAAAATGTGGTTCATTGAAGTACTTGAACCATGGTCTCTGGAGAGGGAAGACTAAGGTAATATGTAACTTTAACAGAAGTCAATCTACAGATTGTTCAAAGCAAAATAACCACTCCCTGTCAAGTCTCTGAAACACAGCTGTAAGAAACAATTCTAAGGTAATTTACTTCTGTCTCATTGGTTTGTATTCCATTGACTATCAGGTTGTTCAGCTCCTCCATGCTGTTCTAGAGTAACTTGCTGCATAATGGTAAATAATCTAAATTTATAATTTTATAGATTCCATGTGTCTACACAGTCTCTATGAAAGGTCTTTAAATGTGGACAATCTAAGTACAGAAACAATTGAACTGTGTCTAAAAATGAGAATCCCAAAGAGAGGCAAAATCTGAAACTTCAAAATAAATTTATCATTAATAAAATAAAATTTTATACGTAGATCACATAGGTGTTATTATGTCACATAGGCAACAATGATAGTATGCTTACTTAATACCTATGTCTTTTCAGTTTCATATATTCACACGAGGACAATATTAAAGGATTGTTTAATTATCCATTCTTTCTCTTACGAGATTCAGGGAAAAATCACACTGATGAATAAAAAGATAAAAATAACATAACTGTCAATCATTTGTATAATTCAATTTTTTAACACCATGTGACTCAATTACTGGGGAGGTTAATAGAGAAAATGTAGATTGTCTTCCCTGAAAAATAGATTTAGATACTATGGGTAGTCTGTTCCACAGAAAATGAAATCTCTGTTGTTAATACTATATATTTTTCAACAAAAATTAACACAGTTTTGAACAGTTGCTTGTGAAAACAGACTATGGAATTGGGATTTCAAGTCTTAATCTTCCAGCAGTGCCTCTCTGTTAATATGATAATATTAGTAAATACCAAGTCTCTGAATCTAACTCTGTGCGTTAGAGTGGGATCTTAATTATTAACAGCCTAATCCAGTGCAAGGCCACTGGAAATCTCTGAAATATAATTACATATTTAGAAATAATTCAATGGAAACAAGCATAGTGTTTTTCAAAAGAATTTTTTAAAAAATAATGTTTTCATGTCTCTTCTTTTAATGTTTTCTCTTTGCAATTGTTCTAACATGTTCCCCACCACTCTGAAAGAGCTTTGTGACTCACTAGTTATAACCAACTAATACAACCCAGAAGTGGATTTTAATGCTTTATATTTGAGAATAGTTGGTCCACACAGTTTAATATTCTAACATACACATTTGAAAGAAAGATGATTGCCAATTAGAAAGCCCTACTGCTCAAGAGAAAGCCTACATTGCTACAGTAAATCGTAGGTTTGATTCAGCTCTAAAATAGTTTTGTGCATTCTGTGTTTAACTGTCAGAGGTTTAAGTTAAAGCTGTAATATTAGTTGTAGAGCGAAGTTATCTGCTGCAAACCATTTGTTTGGTTTTTATGAACAAGCTTTCTAAAATGCTCTGATTACAATCTTGAGGTGTCTTTTGAGTAATCCAAAATAATACCTTACTGTAGGCAGGTAGTGAATGTGCCTACATGTAAAATGGTGAATTTGCTTGAAAATGAGTCTGTTGTGCTGTTCCAATTGGGCTTAAAGAATATTGAGGATGCTTTTTCGGGTGGGGTTTTTTTTTAGTGTTTTTTTTTATTATTTTATTTTTATCTTGAGCATTTGACTGCTGTAGTTTGATGCACTTGTTTTTACTGTTGTGGTCTATCCATGAATATGCTGGAATACTCTTCAGTTGTCTGTCCTCAGGGTAGAGGCAGCAAACCAAAAAAGTGGATTATATTTAGATGTCTGTTAGTATCTTTTTCCTCGCACAGTTCTATTCATCTGTAATTCATGAATGTATGCATTTTTAGCATGAAGATACTCTGTCCTGTTCTAGAATAATTTCTAATGTGATGCACTACAATATTGTCACATAACTGAATTTCTTTACATCATATTTTCTACTAAAATGCAATTTTTAGAGCTGCCTACTAATGCTTTTAAAATATACTTCAAGACAATAGAGTGTGAGCTACTTTTTACCCATTTGCCCAACAGTACTTTTTAATTCCTTTTTTGAGAACTCAGTAGAGCAGTATGTAAGATGTTTAAACCAGCTTTCTTCTAGAAAAAGAGAATGTTGATGTAAAGGAAGCCAACAGCCCCAACTGCTTAGGTGCTTGAATGCTGTTCATACAACTTGCTTTATTCTGTATCAAGCTTACAATACATAATTGTTAGATACTTTGGCATTTGGCAGTCTAACCATGAGCTGTATATGATTTTCCTGTAGGAACTGCAGGAAAGACAGTAAGAACCTTTTAAAGTAGGTCCATGTCCCCCCTCCCATTATTTTCTATTTTAATGTCTTTTCTGTGCCAGTTTCAGTAACAGGAAAAAGAAAAGAAAAGAAAAAAACCCAGGAGCTGATAATGCACTTGCTGAGTTATGATTACTCTTTGCCTATGTCTTTTAAAAATAATAGGACATTAACTAATTAATGGTGGACAAAGAAGTCACTAAAAGATTCAACAATGTGCCGTATGTACCTTACTTGGCTACATTTTTGCATTTCTGATTATAATGAACATTTTTTATTGTATCATGACATTTTAAGAAAAGGTATTTTACTCCAGTTAAGTTAGACATAGATTCTAACTTTGAGTACATTTAACATGAAAATCTTTATAAGCATTAAAGTCATGTGGGAATTTCTGTTTAATGGAATAGCTTTTATTTTTTAAAAATCAATTGCTTAATCTGTTTAAGTTCTCTTGTGTGAGAAGGCAAAATCACAGTCAGGTTAAGGAGCCTGGTAAGGAATAATGTTATTTTCCTGTCATTTTTACTTTTATTACTCCAAGAATTTCTGAATATATTTCTTAAAATGAACTTGAGTGTCAGCTGAATATTTCAGAAAGTTAGGTGTTTAACATGCCAGATATAGCCAAAGCTTTGTAAATACAGCAAATTTTTCATGGTATAAATAAGGATTGATATATAAGCAAGATTAATTTGTATCAATAAGCACTGAAGCGTAGGAAATCATTACTAGTTTTCATCAGATTATAAATGACTCCAAAACGAGTGTAACTTCATCATGGTTCCCCTCAAATCATAAATACAAATCGAAAATGTATGGGAAAAATAATGGGAAGAATTCATTGGTCAGGGATATGGGCAGAATTTAAAGGATGTGTTGGATTTACTGAATTTAAAGATCTAATTTTTCAATGTGGAACTTTTCTACACAAAAGGGGTAAAAAAAGGCCGATGGCAGAGTTAGGCATATATTCAATATTAGAAAAAATTGGTAAAGTGTGTATCTTTCCTAGAATAACATATAATATGTAATTTATGGTGCATATTTGTTCATTAAAATAAAAACGGTTAAGGAAAAGTACTGTCATAATGACAAACCAGTTCTGAGATCCAGATCAGACCTGATGTTTTCCCAGATTGGAAGCTCTTTGATGTCATAATGAAGGCAGTGGAATTTCAGTACAAATATGTAACCTGTTCTACAAGAGTGATTTGTTGACCATGGTAAATGACAAATGTTAGATAAACATGCCCTTTGAGGTGCTGCTAGGCCTGTTCTTTTGGTGCATGAGGCTTTTATAAAGTGTTCGCTGTTACTTACGCACAGGTAAATAGGAATATCCCTATAATTATATTTTAGTATGTCAAACATTAAAAAAAATATATCTCTGGTTATTGTGTTGGGATTAAACCATGAGCTGTGTATTATTAGCTTGCTTGTAGTGCTTAATGCAGGTTGTAACTAAGGTGTTTGTAAATCTTACATAATGCCCTAAAACATTACTGTTCTAATCTTGTGTCCTATCTTTTATAATATTTTACTGGGGTTTCGTTTAAATTATATTGCTGTGGAACATTATCAGTTTTAAAACTTTTAATATCCTGAGCATGAGTAGCAGCCGTAACACTTGGAATTCCAAGTAGGCAATAACATGCTTAAGGAATTTGTACGAACCTGCTTTGTCATGGTGAGGTTGATGAAATCTAATGTGTTGCTGTGTGCCTTAACATGCATGTGGTTTGTATGCAGCATATTGGTGCTGCATTAACAAGTGCAAAACCTAAAATGTATTACTGCTTGGAGGAAAAAAACTGATACTTGATAGGGGAATAATTCTGAATAGATTTGATGACATTTACTTATTAAAAAAATAAATAAATTGGTCAAAGTATTTGGAAAAGAAGGGAGCATTTTTTAATTAAACAGTAGTTTTTCAGTCCTGCTTTGCTGCATCCTTCACAATTTTTATCAAGCTTTCTTTCAGTGCTATCTTGTCCTGTGTTCTAGGAAATATTTTCCCGAACAAGTTAAAAATTAGCAGTAGAATATAATAATGATTTTCATTGGTATGTGCTCACTCATTGAGGGGGAAATGCACAGAAATTTGCTGTGCTTGAGGTTAAAAGGGTGGAGGGGGGAAGAGGGGGAAGGGCAAGAGGAGCTTATTTAATTAACACTATGATTTTTCACCTAAATGAAGAGGAGAAAAATTTGCTGTAAGGGCTTTAAGATTATATCACATATGATTTGGGAGATAAGAGTTAAAATCACACCTACTTAAGTTTGAAGTCGTTTCTTCTGTATCTCTGGAAGCTGGTTCTCCTAAGATCCAAGAAAATGTTATTGGTGCATTGGTCATAAAACAGATTGATGTGTGTCACTCAAAAAACTGCAAAGAAAGTACCAGTTACCCCTGTGGTGTTAACTGAAAAGTAATGAAAACAATACCAAGAGTTGGTAGTAATTACTTTGTTTAAATGTTTATTTGACACTGAGACATTGAACAAAAAAGAGCTCCAAATTCTTGTTCATTAGGTACTTGTTACCTAGGTACATAACAGGAATGATTCCAATTTCCAGTGCAGTGCAGCAGTGATACAGCCCAGATCTTTTTCATTTCTCTTGGCAATCAGTTCATACTAGCATGTATATATTAAATATTGTTCTGAGTAGAAGTAGGAAAGCTGATGATGATTCTAAGGTTTCAGGCAGAGTTACTTACATGCTTATGCTCTTAGATATTGATTTAAATTCTTATGATAATCAAAGATACACAGCTACTTTTTGTGTGAGATGGTCTTTGACTCTTTTGGACCCGCATAATAAGGATAGTCTAATACAAAGATGTTTTCCCAGATGAATAAAGGGAAAGAAACAAGGGAGATTTGTCTTTAAGTATTACCAATAATAAATAACAAGATAAATTACCTGTACTTGTTTTCTTCTTCAAAGAAGCATGAGGAATTTTAACTTTTGCATCATTATGCTTTCTCTTTCAAAGGAAGAGGACAGAGTTTGGAGCTGGTGCACAAGGCTGATGACAGCCACTATCCACACGTTTTACCATTTTCCTTTTAATGATTTACTATTTAGAAGATCATTAGCTGGTAAGAAAAAATGTTTCCATAAGCATACAAGACATCCAGGCTCATATTCCTAATTACTATTCTTTGGAAAGATGACAGCACATTTCACTGTAATTATTGTTCAGCTGTATGTGTGCTTATGAAAAAAGAACTCATTTCAGATTAATGTATAGGATGTTAGGATGGCATTCTAATGTGTGGTGTTCAAAACCAGCAAAGAATAGACTTCATATTCTTATTGATTTCTAAGCATGGCAAAATTATTTGCAATGGATCTTGTGAATATTCAGTTTCTTTGTACAGAAACTGTGAAAAGATGTTGAAAACAGATTGTAAAACAAAGTTGAAGGCAGGATTAGGCAAAGATATTACTGAAGACAGCTGTCTTCAGCATAAAATGCAGCAAACCAAAGTTATGGCTACTGTGACTTCAGCATGCAGAGAATCCATGCTTCTATGTTATAAACTAGCCAAAAGCATTTTAGTATGTCCTTAAAATATAGCCCTGTTTAAAAGCTGACTAGAAAAACTGGAAGGTGCTGCTAGAAATATGTGATACCTGGGTGTGTAGATGTCTCCATGCTTATTTTCATGATGCAATTAAGTTGTCATTCCACTTTATTTTACTGGGTTAATGAAGTATTTTTTGCTGTTCTGATAGTGAAGTGCCAAGCAGAAAGATGTGAGCAGAATTTTCTTTCTGTGTATCAGTTGAAATTTGGAAGGTTTGTGCACTTAGAAATGTATTAAAACAACTACAAAAGTAACTGAAAGCAGAACTTTACTCTGGATTTTCTACTGAAAATAATTCAGTACATAAAAAATTCAGCATGTGAAGGTTTGTTCAGATGTGTTAGATGAAGAAGTTGCCTATGTATAAAGGGAAACAGTACTTAGCCAGTCATATCTGAATTACTGGTCATCTTGGTGTAAAAGGATGCATAATCAGTCCCATTCTGTTGTGTTGTTTGGTTTGGAGTTGTTTTTCCCTATAATGTGTGTAGTGATTTTATTAAGAGTTGCAAAAGCAAATTGTCCATGCTAACTTTCAGGACAAAAAGCATAGCTAAATGAAACTAGCACCTTACACTTTTCTTAACTCCAATTATTAACTTACTCAAAATTCAATCCAGTGAGCATAAAGACAGTATATACTGCAGCCTGCTAAAAAAATCCCAACCAACCAACCAAACTAGCTATCTTTTGAACTCTCAAGTATCTTTTGATAGTATAAATTGATGCTGAATCAAGAATAACTGCATGATGTTTTGCCACAATGTTTACTGAAATATTTGTGCTGTGTGTACTACAGCTTCTCTAAGTCTATTATTTATGGAATAAAAGCTGTATCTAAAGTAAGCTAAATTAGTTCATTTCATTATGATATCTTTTAATTTTGGAGATGGGAGCACCTATATAGCCTTTATAGGATATGTTAATGGGTAAGCTTAGTAAAGCTTAATAAGTATAAACTGAAGTGTATATCAGAAACTATTGTAGAAAAGATAACATACTATGGGAATGGTCTTGTTAAAAATCTGATCATGGCCACTATTAAGTTGCTAAATGACACATGAAGGATCATCTTGCCAAAAGGCAGAGATCTCAAAGCAAGCCAAGAATGTTCATTGAAGTAAAGAAAGCCTACTGACTC
The DNA here is from genome assembly GCF_000696875.1 of Nestor notabilis. Taxonomy (NCBI): domain Eukaryota; kingdom Metazoa; phylum Chordata; class Aves; order Psittaciformes; family Psittacidae; genus Nestor; species Nestor notabilis. The sequence goes on along the minus strand of NW_009931514.1, from coordinate 8,100 downwards.
AGGAACTTCTAGTAAAGGGAGACACAGGCCTTCAAAGAAAGGTGTTGGCACTTATATCCGTGTTTGTACAGGTGCGCTTGTAAAAGAGTTAGAACTATTTGCTACATCATTCTAAGATTATGTTTGTATGCCATGCTTGTACAGGAGCTGCAAGTATTTACTCCTTCATACTGAGAGACATCTATTTTCATGCTAGTCCTGGCTTATGTTTTGACATTTCAAACATCACCATATGTATTTGAGTTGAGCTGCCTATCCCTTATGACACAGTACTGAACTAGAAGGAGCAGAATGTGAGTTGGATGAGAATTCAGAAGTAGAATGGAGCCTATTACAGAGCTAAAACCAATCTACAAAGATACTTCCAACTTGAGAGAACAGTACCTATCCCTTTGACTTGCACTATTGCCTGCCTCCATCTAAACCAGCACTTCCAGCTCCCTGTCCCTCTTTGACACTATGTTTTTGCTGTATTTATATTGCTGAAAACAGAGATTCATTTTTCACTAAAACCAATTGCTAATCCCCTATTTTTGGGAAGGCTGTGAAAGCTGAGGCAAATACCATTAAAGCAATGTTATTGCCCAGCAAATGTATTAGTTTGTCTGCCCAAACCTGCCGTCTAATGGTTCTTGAATGAGCCAATGCTGAGAACAATGGGTGGTGGGACTTATGAACACTGGGATGCACATTTACCAAAAGCCACCTCTTCGGTCAACATGAGGGGATCTGCCAACAGGGCTGGCCCAGCCCAATCAGAACTTTTACGTACTGTAGAGGGGAATAAAATTCCTGTGGTGCACATAAAGAATTTGTTGGGGAAGACAGTCTGGGTTATTCCTGCTTCAGGTAAAGGCAAACCCAATCGTGGGGTTGCTTTTGCTCAGGGACCTGGCTATACTTGGTGGGTAATGCAGGAAGATGGGAAAGTCCCATGTGTACCTCAAGGGGATTTAATTTTGGGGGAAAACAGCCAATGAACTCAATTGTATCCTGTTGCCTGCTATATATAACACTTTTATAGCCCACCAGCTAGATGTCTTCAGGTCACCAGCAACTGACCCTGACTTCCCTCCCGTCATCACCCCAACAAAGACTGAAATTTAATGAAACCAAACGAGCTCAGCAGTGACCAGACAAGTTTGGTGGCGTCATCAGCAGGCAACAACCCAACACTACACACCATCCCTCCTGCCCTGAAAGGCTGTTACAAGAGATGGAGCCTGACATCATGGACTGGATGAATTCAGCAGCTTTATAGGGATTGGTCCATGGACTAAGGAATCATCAGCTGTCAGGCCTAATCATCTAAAAAAATTTAAAGTTTGCAAAAGAGTTGAAATGTTTTTCTCTTCCCCCAGCACCACCCAGATGTGATATTAGAGCCTAGAAGTGAGTTACTATGCTATTTCTCATTGAAGAAAGTGTGTGTCTGCACATATATTTTAAAAAGAACAAAAATTGGCATTTGCTTTTCTGAGATATGGGGTCTTCCTTACTCTTTATACACAATACTATCTTCTTGGTATACCATGCTTGTGTATGTGTAAGATATCCACTTCAGAGATCTGAAATGGCCAAGAATTTTAAGAGTATGTTCGTTTTAATTTTAACTTCTGAGTCTTATATTCCCAACTGCTTAAAATAAAAACAGAGCATAACTACATTTTTTTTTTCACTCCAAATTAAGCAATACATGGGAAAATTTTAGAAATCTTGAAAAAGTTACATCAGGCAGGTATTGAACATGGTTCGCCAGAAAGTATTTACAAAAAAATATATTCACAAAATATTTCCTTATCACCTTTTTTAATATTAGGTAGTTCCCAGGTAAAAGCAAGGGCTCTTTACAGTGTAAATATCAGTACCCAAGACTCTTACTTTTTTTCTGGGATGGAGGTCTATATCTTAGATTCCTGCCTCAAGATGTTGAGCTCCACTCCTATATAAAGACATTTTAAATGAACACCTATGAATATGCATTAAAGGAGAACGTGTATTTTATCTTTTTTCCTTTAAACAAAAAGCAGGCTTCATTAAAAGTTGAAGCTTTAAATTAATGAACAGTACAGGAGCCAACTTGCTATGCTGTTCTCCTGGAAAGCCCCAAACCTCCTGTGATCCAGCCCAGTAAATGTCCCTCCTTGTTTTATTCTTTCAACTCATACTGCTCAGACTGAATCTTTTCCAATTAGCACTGCCTGTCCAGATAAAAGATCCATGGTATCTACTTCATTGCTTGGGCAGTTACTCACAGGCCTGCTTGATGATTTATAGGTTTCTCTGTGTGGGAAAGTTACTGGTCAGTGAGCTTAGGTTTGAATTTACAGTGCTGCTAGTTTATTCCACTTCTGTTTTTTAAATAAAGTTGTGAACAAGCTCATTTGAAAGTGAACTTACTGTACTTGGAGCAGGCTACCTGGCAAATTACTCAGCTGTAAATTCTAGCTTCATTTGTGAACAGAAGTTATTGGTTGGGGTTTTTTGATAGACAAATTATTTTTTTCTTTTTATTGAAACTTATTAATTGCTATTTATGGAATGTTTATAGTTTTATTCTATTAAGTTAACCCAATCACCATTGCTACTGTTACTAAGTTACATTAAAAAACGAACCAATTAAAAAAAAATTACTATGGAAGTGCTATAGAGCAAAGGTGAAATACAGAAGTAAGGTCTACAGAATGATTCAGGCTAGCATTTTACCTGGGTTCTGTTCTAAATATGATGACTACCTGCCTTAAGCGCAAATGATGTTGCTTGCTCTTATGAGGTACACATCCTGTAATTGACTTTTCTGCATTCTGCGTATACTGCAACATTACAGATGTGTTTCTTTCTCATCAGCACTGTGGATATTGGGGGGAAAAAACATCTGATTAAATGGAACAAACAAATGGCTTACACAGTTGATGGAAACCCAGTAAAAGTCTGAGAGACAAGTAACTCAGAATGCAAAGTCAGTCCTGTGGACCAGCATGGATGGGAGCTGCCTTCAAGGAGGTTTTGGTTTCTTTTATGAAGGCTGATGGTTTTGTTGTGTCAGAAACCACCTATAATTATTTAATGCTACTAATTTCCTTCAGCTTCTAGAAAGACGGAGCTGCCATATACTCCTTGAAACACACAGGCTTCTCGTTTAAGATTTCATTTGAAGCATCTCTTTGTCCTAATTCATCTGTAAATAGGGTGTTGTAATAGTTGCTTACGCTTAACAGAGTAGCTGCCACTGCTTTCAGGTTCGTTAATGAAAGGCACACTCATTGCAAATTGATTTATGAATTTTAAGAAACTTCTGGGTGTGTTCTGTAATAGAGTTCATGTTAGTTTGCCAGTCTATTTCCCTTGTAATATGAAGTTTCTAAATGTTGGATGTGTATTCCTAACAAATGTGCTTATTTTAGAGTTAACCTATGGCACCCAATTTTTTCTTTGCTATCCCCTTGTTAGACATGAGTATTCCTGTACTCTTGTGAGTAGATAGCAATGCCATTTAATGACTTTAAACATCTCAACTTGACAGGTAAGTTTTTATGCCATCACTCATTACTATTGCTACAAAACTGTAAGCTTTTAATAAGGTGAACTCCAGGTCCAGTGATCAAAGGAATACAATTATACGACCAAGTGCAAAAAGTGAACTTGGGCTGCCTATTGGCACATGCTTAGCTTGAGTAGCCAGTTTTTTTAAGCACTGTAGTTACACCAGCTTTTCACTAGATGGCACTTTCATCAAAACACGTCACATTTTTTCTGATTCATTCCTTTATCCCTTGTTGAGCTTCATTTTGTTCTCTTTTTCTTGAAAAGATTCCTTGGATGCTTGATTACTGCAACTTCTCTATTGATCCCAGATATATTAGTGATACTGCAGAACTGCATCGTGCTCTTCACAGGTGTTCTGTGATTGTGATGCCATGTGCTTCAATCCTCACCCTTTGCTACTGGCATAAGGGTAATTGAAAGCTATGAAGATTTCTGAGCCTTAGCAAGCTCATCATATGTCAGTCTATTGTAATACAAATAATATTTAAAAAACTAAACCAAAAACCAAGAAACAAAACTGTTGTAAAAAATAAATGTAGTCTGTAGCATTGTAAGTACCAATTACTCCAGGAATTAAAAAGTGCTCTCTAAACTATTATCAAATAAGGGCCAAAGTCAAAGTCTTTAAAGAAACCTAAATGGCTTAAATTCTGTGCCTAAATCCTCTTAAATGTGCTATCCTGCAGAATTTTCAGGCCTGCATCAGGGATATCAGCTTCTTCTTACATTTAGGGAATGTTGGATATGTGAGATACTATAGTAATGTGGAAAGGACAGCTTGGGTGAATGATGAGTGAAGTGTTAGGGGAAAAAGGTTGAGGCGGAGGGGAAAAGCACCTCCAGCTGGGACCTAGGGACTATTAACCTTAGCTTGGCATACCTTGCTGTCAGGCAGGGCGGAGAACTGTTTCTACCCAGGAGGAGACTCATTGGGTAGAGAGAAGCAACCTCTCTTGGAGGTCAGGTCAGAAATCTGAATGCATCAGTTGTTCAGTTAGGCTACAAGGTGAGAGGTAGAACCTTTCTTTGAACCATATCTCTATTTCCTGTATGCGCTTAGTCTCCCATTCATCCTCCTTTAGGGTGGTGGCCCTGTTGCATGGACTACCAGAGTCTGACTCGTATGATGCAGGGCATGGAAGGCAAGAGAGGTAAGAATAGAGTGAGTGCACCTAGAGAGTTAGTATGCTATGATTTTCTACCTTGTTCAACATTCTTACTTCAGGCACTTGGGACTTGGGCTTGAATGAGAGGACCAACCAGTCTGACAGCTGTGAGCTGGCAACAGCAGTTGGATGGCTTTGCAAACACTGATAGGCAGGAACTTGGGTATCTGGGAGGCTTTGCTTTGGGGCTGGGTATCTGTATAGTGATCCTGCAGAGACAGATAGGCACCAAAGCAGCTTCAAGGACCTAAGCAAGCATGCTTACTAAAGTCAGTGACTCATATCCATACAGAAAGTGTTCCACTCCTGAACCAGGCCTTTATTATTTTAAACTCTTAATTAAGTCTCTTTGAACCCACAGGTGCAGCCACTCACTGATGCTTATTTGTTTTCTTTCATTTGTCATAGGTTTTCATTTACCAAAATATTTCAGTCAGATGATTGAACTAGAGGTATTTCAGGGGATTTTAATCTATTCTTGGAAACTGTGACCAATTTGGGTACTTTCCTGTGCTGTTTTCTGGATATTAGTATGGGCATACATTTGTAGGCAGGTCTCTGATGGGTGACTGGACCACTACCATTCTTATTTTACAGGTTGATTATGTGTTTATGGCTTTTAGGTTATTTCTTATGGAATAGTATTGTTTTTCGTTTTTCAATGAGTTTGAGTTTAATAGTCAAATGATAAATATTAAGGAAAAAGTTTTCAGACATATGAGAAATTGATGAAATATTTAAGATTCATATATTTTTCATGTCTGCCTACTGACTAGCCACCAAATATTTACAAATTTCAAAAATGAACACACTGAATATTGTTTCCACTTTCATACGCATCAGTCATACAAATACTTTAACCACTCTCTTCCAAACCTACTGCTGATGTGCTGATTTTTTTCTTTGCTCTAATTTCTGTGAAGTTATTTCACAATACCTGAGCTGTTAAGTTATGCCTACTAAGTTATTTCACTGTTAGTTAAGCTGTTTCATTTTATGATTTCTTAAAGCACTGTCTAGAATCCAGGCAGTTATGCAAATCACTGAACGTCAGTCATTATGTTCTTTCTGTATCAATGAATGGTTTGTGGTTTGGTGGGTTTTTTTTTTTTTTTGTTTGGGGTTGTTATTTGTGGTTTTATTTTTGTTGTTCATTGTTGTTGGGGTTTTTTTATGTTATTTTCAGGGGGGAGAGGGTGAGTTTTAATCCAAAGTACAATAACTTGGAGGGATTCAAAGGATATCTCATGGAGTAAAACTTGGCAGAGAGGTATAAGAAAGATAGGAGGCAGCGTAGAAAATGTTCATTCTGGTTTTGTGAGAGGAAATTTCAATATCTCCTATTTGCAGGCCAATGTACTTACCACTGGGTGTGCAGAGAGAACATTTTTGTAGTTCTTTTATTAAATATGTCTGGAACCTAACTAAAATAATACATTTTGTGTCAAAATACTTAAATGTTTTCTGTTCACACAAATTACTGGAAAAATCTCAAATGGTTTTCATGATTTCAGGGGAAAGCAGATAGAGTAAGCTAAGAAGCTACAAAATTGATTGTGTGCCAGAACATAAATACACAAAGTATAAATAAATTCTATAATTTTTAGATTAAATTTTACTGTCAACTTCAAAAATATTTCATGCTTGTCTACCATTTATTTTACAGTTTAGCTGGAAAAATTTGTGACTGTTCATTTTACTCTGACCTCCTCTTGGAGGGAGTGCTATGCAGACTTTCTGAAAGCTGGGATTTCTGCTTATAATACAAATGTCCACTGTGGTCATATTCAAAGTGCCTAAACCCAGCTTAAGACTGGTGTTCTTTATTGTTTTCATATAGGTGATTGAAGATGTCTAGCCAGGAGGGAATAGTAGGAGCTGGGATTTATGGGAAATTTAAATGGTAAAAAATAATGGCTTATGCTGAAATGTGTTTAGATTCATCCTGGTCTTAAAATATTTTTGAGACGTGGTAAGTTGTGGGACATTGAAAGTACTATGCTACAGGTGAGGTAGCAAGATGTCTCCCTCCCTTCAGCCTCAGGACTCTCCCTAATAATGCTGGAAGTTAAAATGAATCATTTATGAGCATCAGTAGACACATGGGTGGGGCCTCTTTGTAAACTGGTATTTTGTTGATGCAATATGTGTGACAGCCTTTTAGTTCTGAATATAAATGTTACTGAGAAGAAATTAGGTTGGTTCGCAGAGGAGATCAGCCATACCTTGCAGTACATCTTGCTGAGGAGCAGGTATCTCCACCAGTACTGTGCTTCAGAAACTAGTACATGTAGAAGAAAAATGGAAGGTGAGTGTCTTGAAACTTTACTATCACTTGACTCAGTACTGAAAGGGGGAATAAATAAATGGTCAGGTGTAAGGACAAAAAAAAAAAAAGTACATATTGCTGTGTGGAATCAAGTCTAGGAATTCCTTCTATGGTTTAGATATTGCTTGTGGGCTTAGTGAGAAAAAAAGAAAAACAATTTTGGAAGAAAAACTTTCATAAAGGAAAAAGAGAGCTATGGAAAAGAATTGGTGAAACAACAACAAATTCTGAGAATAAGAAAGAGCATGGAAAAGAATATATTTTATTTTCAGCATAAATGATAAAGTACTAGTTTTCAGTATTCTCGTGCTAGAAGCTATTATTTCACAATGGATACCTGAAGTATTCTCTCTGGAATGAAGGTGAAATGTGAATTAATAGAAAAAGCCTAGTGACTGGTATTGAAGGTTGGGTTTCTACCAGAGAGAGAAAGCCAGTAAGAGATGTGAAATTGATTAGCCTTTAGTATTTTCTCCAAGATGCCTTTGCTCAAGAAGGCAATTGTTAGCGCCTTTGTGATCCAATTGTGATAATTAACTCTGATAAGCAAACTGTGGGCTGACTTTAAAGAAATTCCCTGGGAAACATGTGATATATCAACTCCCTGATGTTCTGGTTCAGCTGGATTAATGAGTGGATGAGGTGTAGTTGTCTTGGTTTGTAAACGCCTCCAGAGAATGGGTGAGGACTTGCCAGGTTCTTTCAGTGTTCTTGACCACAGGAATTCGTCATGTGTGCTATAACCACTTCTAATCCTTTCTGTTGAAACAGAACATTGTGTGATGGTTGAAAAATCTCATTAAGATATGAGATTTTCAGTTCAACTCTCTTATTCTTTCTTGTCAGCAGGTATGATGCATTCATGAGTAATAATGATGTAATGCATTTCTATATTTTTTGGTTGTTGTTGATGGTGTGCATGTTTTTAGCATGGGTAAAGCCCAGGTCTGCATTTATCTGCTGATCTTTGGTGAAGAGCTGAATAATCAATTAATTTAAATGGTAAGATGAAAACTGAGATTATTTTTGTCCAAGGAAAGAAACTAGAAAAAGCCGGGG
>NW_009931513.1:0-552 GCF_000696875.1 Nestor notabilis | reverse complement strand
TGCTCTGGGTCCATGCCTTCATCCCCTCACTTGCTCCAGGGCCAGACGAAGGGGCCACATGCGTCCATCATTGCTCACACAGGTGAGAAGGAGGGCATTAACCCAGGAAACTGGGAACTAGCAACAAAAAAAAACAACAAAAAAAGGAGGAAGAGGACAATTAGCAGCCAGGGGATTCCTCCTAAACCTGATGTCCACACCCAGAACCGCTTCACAGTTCTGCAGGGGGCTAATGAGGAAATACCCAGCACATCAAATGAGCATCCTGCTGATGTACCGGTAAAGAGGATCACTACTGGTGCCTCCAGGAAATGGCAGCATGTCATAATGATAGGAGACTCTAGTTTGAAAGGCACAAAGGCACCCATCTGTCTGCCTGATCCGGTCTTGAGTGAGTTGTGTTGCCTGCCAGGGGCTCAGATCAAAGATGTTGCAGAAAAGCTGCCTGGTCTAGTAAGCCCCAATGACTATTACCGCCTTCTAGTGGTCCATGTGGGTTCTACGGATATAGATAGATGTAACCTGGAGAGCATGAAGAAGGACTACAGAGCC
>NW_009931512.1:1891-2663 GCF_000696875.1 Nestor notabilis | reverse complement strand
GCCGCGGGGCCACCGACCGCCGCCTTGTCCCCCCGCAGCCGGAGCGCTCCGGAACCACCAGGAGGTGGACATGAACGTGGTGCGGATCTGCTTCCAGGCCTCCTACCGTGATCCCGCGGGACACACGCGGCACCTCGGGCCCGTGCTCTCCGAGCCCATCTTCGACAAGAGTCCGTGGGGAGCGAGCCCGGGCCCGCTCCATGGGGATCGGTGGGGTGGGAAGGGGTGATCCCGATGGGAACGTTCCTCATCCCGTGCCATGAGAGCTGGTTGGGAAGGAATGGTCCTGATGGGAACGTTCCCGATCCCGTTTCATGGGGATTGGTGGGGTGGGAAAGGATGAGCCGTATGGGAACGTTCCCGATCCCATTCCATGGGGATTGATGGGATGGGAAAGAATGATCCCAATGGGAGTGTTCCCAGTCCCGTTCCATGGGGATTGGTGGGGTGGGAAAGGATGAGCCGTATGGGAACGTTCCCGATCCCATTCCATGGGGATTGATGGGATGGGAAAGAATGATCCCAATGGGAGTGTTCCCAGTCCCGTTCCATGGGGATTGGTGGGGTGGGAAAGGATGAGCCGTATGGGAACGTTCCCGATCCCATTCCATGGGGATTGATGGGATGGGAAAGAATGATCCCAATGGGAGTGTTCCCAGTCCCGTTCCATGGGGATTGGTGGGGTGGGAAAGGATGAGCCGTATGGGAACGTTCCTGATCCCATTCCATGGGGATTGATGGGATGGGAAAGAATGATCCCAATGGGAGGGTT
>NW_009931512.1:578-1449 GCF_000696875.1 Nestor notabilis | reverse complement strand
TGGGAGTGTTCCCAATCCCATTCCATGGGGATTGGTGGTGTGGGAAAGGATGATCCCAATGGGAGTGTTCCCAATCCCATTCCATGGGGATTGATGGGGTGGGAAAGGATGATCCCTATGGGAGCGTTCCCAATCCCATTCCATGGGGATTGATGGGGTGGGAAAGGATGATCCCTATGGGAGCGTTCCCAATCCCATTCCATGGGGATTGATGGGGTGGGAAAGGATGATCCCTATGGGAGCGTTCCCAATCCCATTCCATGGGGACTGATGGGGTGGGAAAGGATGATTCCAATGGGAGTGTTCCCAATCCCATTCCATGGGGATTGATGGGGTGGGAAAGGATGATTCTGATGGGAATGTTCCCGATCCCATTTCATGGGGATGCTGTGGGAAAGGACGATTCCAATGGGAGCATTCCCGATCCCATTCCTTGAGGGCTGTTTGGGAAGGGATGATCCCAGTGGGAGTGTTCCCAACCCCATTCCATGGGGATTGATGGGGTGGGAAAGGATGATCCCAACGGGAACGTTCCCGATCCCATTCCCTGATGATCCCATAGAATCCACCAACACATCGGAGCTGCGGATCTGCCGCATGAACAAGGAGAGTGGTCCCTGCACGGGGGGGGAGGAGCTTTACCTGCTCTGCGACAAGGTCCAGAAAGGTACCGGGACACACCGGGATCCACTGGGATACACCGGGAATGCCACCGTTCCAAAGGCAGCCGCGGGGGGGCGCCTTGTCCCCTGGGAAGGCGGGAATGGGGGGACCGGATGGGGGATGCTGGAGGGGATGGGAAGAGTCGGATGGGTCCAGCTGGGGCTGGGAGATGCCGCCTCCCCCTGGCTCTGGAGCACCCCTGGGTGCC
>NW_009931512.1:0-336 GCF_000696875.1 Nestor notabilis | reverse complement strand
CTCTGTGGGTGCCATTGGTTTCCATTGGGTGTGCTATAGGGTGCCGTGGGGCTGCATTGGGGGTGCTATAGGGTGCCATGGGGGTCCATTGGGGGTGCTATAGGGTGCTGTTGGGCTCCATTGGGCTCTGTTAGGGGTGCTGTAGGGTACCATTGGGAGCTGTGTGGGTGCCCTGGGGAGCTCTGGGGGTCCCTGGGGAGCTCCATGGGGTGCCATAGGGCCCCATTGGGTGCCATAGGACCCCATAGGATCCCATTGGGTGCCATAGGACCCCATAGGACCCCATAGGGTGCTATAGGACCCCATAGGGCCCCACTGGGGGCCGTGGCCCCAGCG
>NW_009931511.1:8507-59709 GCF_000696875.1 Nestor notabilis | reverse complement strand
AATATATATTATTTATAAAATATTTTTTATTCTACACTATTTATGAGTACCTATCTTTAGTTATATGGAGGCAGAAAATTAAATGTCATTAAGAAAGGGCTGTATGGAATTGACTGGTATACACTGAGATTCAGTATGTGCAAAATCAATTTATTTTTTCTTCTGGGAGATTTTTAGCAGATGTAACCTTTTCAGAACATTTCAGTGTTAGAAGAAGAGCTGAACTATTTGAGCTTAATTACATAGATAAATTGTATCAGCCTTGTACCGCAGAGGTGTTTCATGGAAGCTGACATACAGGTACCACTTATCAATAGATTACATAGCTAGATGGATATTTCTGAGTCACGAGGCAGTGCGATTGCTGTAATATCCTATTGTTGTCCTTTTGCTTATCTGTATATTGATTAGGAATTTGTAACTGAAAACCTTTTGTTTGTTTGTTTGTTTGTTTTAGAAAGTTTATTGTAAGAATCTTGTTTATTTGTCATTGTAATAAGGAACAAGCCAAGTCTCTGTCAAGTAAGCCTATATGTGCTCAAATATATTCCTGAATTGTTTTCCTTCAAGCAGCTTTCAGCTGTCATAGATTCATAGAATGGTTTGGGTTGGAAGGGACCTTATAGATTTTCTAGTTCTAAACCCCCCTGCCATGGGCAGGGACACTTTCCACTAGAACAGGTTGCTCAAAGCCCCATCCAACCTGGCCTTGAGCACTTGCAGGGATGGGGCATCCACAGCTTCTCTGGGCAACCTGTTCCAGTGTCTCACCATGCGTATAGTGAAGAATTGTCTTTCTCTGCTTCTTCCTTTCTCAACTTGTTTCCCTGCCTTTCATTCCTTGTGGTTGAGCATTGGGCTCCCACCCCAGCTACAGATGAGACTGTATCGTCTCCTTCCCTCTTTCCTTCCAGGAAATGGTTTCACTAACCATTTGCTTTCATTAGGAGGCTCCATTCAGGTATCAGTTTACTTTTTCTTGCTTACAGTATCCATATAAAATAGTGATGTAACTTTATTGTGAGAAACATGAATGTTCCTCACTCCTGTCAATGTTTATAACGTTTGGCTGGTTAGAAGATTTGCCTCAGTGTAATACATAATCCATAATTGTTCAAAAACATTCAGTTAAAAGATGAGATTGACTAGACTGCAAAATCTCAAATGCTGCTAAGTTTGGAGAAACTTGTCGTGTATGTTTTACTTCATTTACTTTAGATGTTTAGAGAAAATTTCAGGAGGTACTTAGTGCTTCAGGTCTCTTAGGGTGTTTTTGGTGACCTGGATCCTGTCTGCTTTACTTGGATATATTAATGAGATATGTTGTTATAAATCTGAAGTAGATCAAGTGTATAATTTTGTAATGGGAGAGAATTAAGTCTGTTTATGTACTTGAAGAGTTACAAGAGAAAAAAATTGTTTTCTTTTATTAATTGATGAGTAGGAAAAACTGCTTGTTCATTTTTGCTTGGGGTTGACATTTAACATTAAATTGAAACTCTGGTCAGTCTTTCTTCACTCCTCTGTGTGGGGAAAGAAAGAAAAAAGATTAAAACTGTTTCAAAGCTGGAACAGGGTTTTTTTGGATATGTGATCTTTAGTTTTCATGATGGTAGCTGTCAGATCCATACGCCTCATCTCTGGTTTATGTCACTTGGGACACTTAGAAAAGAAACAATCAATTTTGTTTCCTATTCAAACTGGACGCTTGAATAAACTATTTAGTATGATCTTCATGTATCCATTCCTAAAGGGTAGAGAGGACTTTATGCAGGAATGCTGTGCTTAATGTAAGTAAATCGGTATCACGTCTCAGAGTAGCTAAGCACTAATTTTTCCTAGTGAGTATTGCTCCAGAAACATTCACACACTGCATTTTGTTGTCTACAGGAGCTAAGCTATTCTTGAACAGTATTAAAAATAAAAAGTGGTTTAGTAGTTTCAGGTTGGGTTTGGTGGGGGGATGCAGAATTTCCACCCTGTGTGTAAGGGATGCAGTGAATTAGGGTTGGGTTGTGGGTTTTTTTAGTATGCCTAACTCTTCACATTGGCACCACAGCATCAGAACATGACTGGTTCCTATGGTCTGATATATTCCTCCCCCAGATCCCGGGTGAAAGCGGTGCATGTTGCTGCATTAATGTCTTTTGTTGGTTTGGTTTGGTTTTTCACATTTAGCTCAGCTGGTTGGTGGAGGCAGCCTTTTCTGTGCAGAAGATTTTAGAGCATAATAAAGCTTTCATTCATAAGGAGGGAACCTGATGTTTACTTTTTTTTGGCAGAAATCACCAATCACTCACCAGTAAATCTAAAGTAAAAGCAGACGTGTACTGACACTGAAGTGCCTCCTATACCCACTGTGACTGGGTGCCTGGGGAAATTAGTCATATTGTGTGAAGGTAGTTGGTTTCAATTTGGACTGAGTTGCTCAGAAGTAAAAGTCACTCCCATGCAATGCTGAGAAGGGATCTATGTGATGTTAATCCAGTTTGCAAGGTGACAGGTGCTCTTGGCTACCTAGCTCACGGACGTATACACACCCCTGCACCAACTACTTGGCGGAGAAGCTAAGGCCAAAATACATAGAAACTGGTCTAATTTTCCCTTAAAATGTGTTCTTGGGAGACAGTAAGAGGACAAAGAAAGAATGAATTAAGTAAACAGTAGAATTCCTGTTCTCATTTATGCAAGAGAAGCTTCTGCTGCTTCTTTAGTCCTCTGAATCAAAACCTGTTTCAAAAAACTTCACCACTGAAGAATGGAAGAATACCTAGTTGACTTCAAAGCAGAGGTAAATGTAACTACAAATAAATAAATAGAACTAGTTCCTGGCCATAGGGATGACTGAAATCTCTACTTGAACTTTGCAGATATGACTAAGTAACCCCCAGAATTTTGAAGTGTTTGCAATCCAGACACATGTTCTGCTGTTAATTTTTGCATGTACAATTTGGGGTTTCTTGGCAGAAATTCAGAGGATAACCTTGTCTTTACTTGAAAGCCTGTTTACCATCTAGAAATTTGAGATAAGAAAAATGTCCTACCATGCGCATCTTATTGTCTGAAGATAAATTTCTCTCTGTCACATTCTTCTGAGTTTTCTCTTCTTCTAGCATCTCCTGAGTCTACTGAATTTTGCTCACTGCCCTTTTGCTGTCCTGGCTCTGAAAACACTCCATGGTATTTCAGACCAAAATAATATAATTTTTTTATATTAGTGAGTACATCACAGCTCATCACCACCTCACAGTGAAACCATTGGTTTCAGAACATCTTTTAAAGAGCTTCAAAGACCCAACAAAGAGAAGCATTTTCTCTCCATTAATGAGTTCAGTGGTAGCTAAGCTTGTTACGAAGACTTCTAAATGATTTTGTAAACAGTAAGGCTTTAAAAGGAAAATGGCTACAAAGCTGTTCTAGATTCCATCCAGCAAAGAGACTGTATCACTCATTTCAAAATGTTAATGTTTTTTGTCTCTTTGCCTTCATTTTGGTCAAGCAATCCCAGATAAGTCATCTCAGTGCAGCCATTATTTATAGCTAATAATCTCCTTTAGCTGCCAAACTGAAACTAGATCTCCTTCACTCTTGAGCTGAAAGCGCTTTTCTTTCTACAATGTGCTGGAAATGTGCCAATTTACCAGTTCCATTAAGTTAATGAGGTCTGACAGCCTGCAGCAAATTTTCTCATAATCTCTCTTGGATTTAAATTTGGAGCTGCACAATCAACTGAGTACAACACAGTAGTTGCTTTTTAACACTATATCTTCTAAGCAAAATTCCTTACACATCTTAAATAAAAAGCAGGCTTGTGTCTTTCTTTTTTGTGGACACTTTTTTAATCATGTAGCAATTATTACATTTACTGATTAACCTACTTTTTAATCTTAACAATTATCTGAATGCTGTATTTGCATTGACCTGTTAAACATCAGGATTAAAAATTCAAGTAATTTAAGTGCAAGTGATTTCAAGTGTAGTACTCTTGGTGGTGGGAGAAGGATGGTATTTATTTATTTTTATAATACACCTGAATAGTTATATGAGCTGTGAGGTTATGTCATGATTTTCACAGACTAATAAATAATCGCTCTTATAAGGTCAACAGTAGTTTTAATGCAAGGTTAATCCTTAGCTTCTGTTTCCTAATACTTCCAATGATTACTGTTCACTGAAGTATGTTGCTAAATTCACAAGAAATGGAATAGCTTGGCAAATTAACCAGGACAAAAGTAAAAGTTTTCTTTCTCTTGCTTGAATTCTGTCTTCCTACCAGTGACAGTGATATGCTGAAGGCAAAACTGAAAAAACACAAGTATTGCTCGTTGTCAGAATAATGGATTCTTGCCTGTATTTTTTTTTAGTACATCAGATTTATGTAAATCTGGTAAACTACTTTAAATTTAACACCATGGCATTGTAATAGAAAATTGTCAGTGACATGCTGCACTCTGAAAATGAGCTTGTAACAAAGGTTTGATCGGAATTTAAAATTGCCAGGAGTATATCCCTTCACTGTGCTAACAGTTCTGCTGTGAAGTTTTTACTTGTACCACTATTTCCCCAGAAGCTGTAAAGTTTTACTTGAAGTACTTTGGACATTACAAGACCTCAGTACTTAGGGTAGAAGATATATTGAAGTCTTAAATTTGAAAGTAGTTGACAAAGTGCCTCAAGTAAAAATATGACATCTCACACTGCCTCTTTTTCTGCAGGGTGTCCTGGCATTAGCTTTGTGTATTTTCTATTTTGTCACAATATTTGTAAGTATTAACATCACTGTATAAATGTTATCAGGCTGAATATTTGTACCTCAGCAGAGTCCACAGTCTTTTGATTAACATCAAGTTCTGAAAACTTATTGTGTTAGTCCTCTGTTTAATCTGGTTTTCCCTGAAACAGTCTTTTGGTGAACTGTTTCTGGTTTACAAGAGAGAGAAAAACCTTAGGCCTTACCCCTATGCCATCTTACAAGGGTGCTTTACCTCGCATGTGGTGCACTCAGTGGAAGTATTCATATCCTCATAGCAACATGGACTTGCAACTGCAAGATCTTTTTATTTAAATCGGAATGCCTTTTTTTTCTGACTTCTGGAGAGACTCTGTCTCGTATAAACTCATCAAGTTCTTGTGTGTTCAAACTCCATGGAAAATCTGAGTGACTGTTGATATTTAGGTGACAAAGCAGTTCAAAAGATTTGAAGTTAAAAATTCAATGTACACGTACAACATAATGTGGCATGAGTAGTAACATATTGCTCTTCATACTGGAAGCTATGTTCTAATGGAGAAAGCCAGGAAGTCACCTATGTGCAGCCCCACAGCTTTAATCCCACTTTTCCTCAGCCAGTGCTAAATGCATGGCTAAAAGATAGTTTGAGACCTGTCTTTCTGTCTTTAATGTGGATCAGCTCTCATGACTTTTTATGACCAGTCTCATCAGGTCAGTTTTGGTCATTTTATAAGTTCACATCCCAGCTTCTCAAGACAATTGATTTGTAACTTCCCGTGAAGAAGCAGTTAAAAGAAAACATTGAGTGTGCCCTAATTCTTTAAATGCCAGAAACACTTTTTTTTTTTTTTATTTTCTGTAAAAGGAAGTATATCCCAGTTTGGAGCCCCAGTATGGTCATTTACAAAAGAGTGTTAAATTTTATGTTCCTCAGTCTTCCCAGCAATTTTCTTTTTCCTCTCAGGCAAGATCTTTCTGGAGTCCTAAGCATACTTGGTTGAGCTTAATGTCAGAGTTTAAACACTGCTGTGTGTTTTTGTAGCCATTGTGATGCCTTATGCTCCCTTAAGCAATTGCATTGTACAGTCTGGGGACAAGGAGATTTTAGGGGTATGGAGGGAGGTGGAGAGGCTTTGTGTTCTATTGAAGCATTGAACAGTCTTGTAGCAAGGCTGGATGTTTATTACTACATTTTTTTTAAGTGTTCTGTCAAATTACCCATTGTGTATTAGCTCAGATGTACACAGGTTGCTTGAATTGACTGCAGATAAAGTGAAAAAAGAATAAAAACATTCTTCAGGACACATAGCTTGAGACAGGCAGGTAATGTTAAGTCTGCATGAACATCAACATAGCAAGAGCATGTGGCTGAACAATGTTTAATGTCACCTACATATCAGTCAATGCTGCTTTGGACTAACAAACTTACACCATACCGTTAATTTATACTTAACATAAGCAAGCCTAGTAAGACTGTGTTCCTGCCAATGACCCTGTTTTTATAAAAACAGTTATTTTTAGAAGGTGCATTGAATTCTTGCATGGAACAGCAAATTTAAATGGAAATCTGTATACTTGCAAAGCTTGGTTAAAAAACTGACTAATTACAGAAAGTGAACGATGGAAGCAAGATATAAATAGAGGTGTTAATGCAGAGGTGCACTTGGCTTTTGTGCTTTGGCTCTAACCATAAACCAGGACTTTATTCCTGTGTTAGACCACTACTTCTTTATGCCTTTATAAGCAGAGATGCCTGAATATGTTATGGCTGACTATATATTTTTCATAAATTGGGAAATTGCCTATTCTATGTTTGTGCATGCACGCATGTACAACGTTTTCTTTGCATTTTAGTTCGTTTTGCTTGTAGGAAATGTTGGGCTAGAAAAATGTTAGTTTGTTAGTTCACCTTCTTTTTCCATCATGTTCTTGTTCTTGATTGGTATTTAAAAAAAAAAAAAAAAAAAAAGAGAAATCTGTACAAATAATTTCATGAGACTTGGAATTTTTGGCTTTGTCACAGGGTTCCCTTGGACAAGTTGCTTAATATACTACATTTTGACAGGGATCTGGAAAAAGGTATTTATGTGAAGCAAGAAAGTATTTGATTATGGGTTGTGGGTTTTTTTTTTTCAAATAAGAGATCTCCATGATAAATCCACCAAGCAACACAGGCATAGCAACTTCTAATGAACCTTTATTTTTTAAGGGGTCGAAATTATCCTCACCAGCAGATCTGAGTATTTCTAAGAAACTGTGCTTTGACTTTTTAGAGACAACCTCAGCAGATGTTCAGGCAACTATCCAGGTATCTGAAGATAATAGAAAGAATTCCAACCCACTGACATCAATAGCAAAACTTTCACTGACTTCACCAGGCCCAGATTTTACCCTGACACAGATCTGTGCTAACCCTTGTGAAAGAACAGCTCTCTGTAAATGGATAAAGACGAAAAGTCATTTTAGAGCACATCTCTCTGCCTTTCATGTTCTCTGCAAAAACTGGTGTGAATGCATGGTTGAACACTTGACTTTAGGCTGTGTGAGAAAAACAAAGCATAAATGCTTTTTCTGACATGCGCTGGGTTCTTTAACATTTGATGTTGTCATTTAACTATACATTTGATACTTCCTGAACACTGATTTGAGCACTGGTAATGGCAGCATCAGTATTATAATTTCTCCATTTTAAAGGTAGATAGCACCATGCTGGACACCTCTCCTGTGCTTCCAAAAACTATTCAGTCTTCTCTAAGCACATTTTTTAAAAAAAAAATCATTGCCATTGTAAATTGTTTGGAGACTTGAGAAAAGAGAGACTATGTTCTTGTTGAATTCAGAAAAAAACTACGCTTTCAGGTCAAAAGTTCTCATTGCCAATTATCTACTCCTTGCCAATTATCTACTTAGGTGAGAGTACATTACAAAAACTAAACAATAGTATGTTATTATATAATCCACATGTTTTTATTTAAGGCCATCTTAGTAACTGAGTAACATATATGAGTAACACATAATAGGGCAGATTTTTTATTCCAGTGGATTCATTCACTAATTATTTTACCTATTTCACTAAAATTGCCACTAACTGAAGAGGATACTTGCACTCTTGCATTTTGGGCCTTTGAGTTAGATGCATGTCTGCTTTGGTTTTAAGTGGAAAAGCACCTTGAAGCTTACACATTGGTCCTGTATATAAAATTCTTGCAAGAATCAACAAATTTAAGAGGGCTTGATCTCAGCTACAGGATATGGTATTTCTTCCATTTTATATTCCACTTCTTTTTTTCCATCAAACCAACTGCTTTAATATTCTCCTTACCTGATCAAAAGTGAACTAAACCCATAGTTCAGCTGAAACACTCCGACAATAATCAGGCAAATATATATATACACACACACAGAGGGGAAGAAAATAAAACTATTTTTCTGTTAGAACTCTGAAGACTGTGCTACTGCTACTGATAAATCATTTTGCGGTGTACTGTTTAACATGAAAGGAAGTGATATTCTATTTTTATCTAGAAATTCGTGTTTATGAAATTCAAAATTTAAAATAATAAAATACTATCTTTTGAAAGCTAGTTAGCCTTATCAGATATGCACTTAAGTAGTCTATATGGTAAAGGACTGTCCAGATATAGTTTGGACATAGTTTAATGTGTGATTAACTATAATTATTTAAGAAATGACCATCATTGTAACTGAAGGTAAACCTTTATAGTGCTTTGCTTTAATAATTTCAAGTAGTAAATAAAAAACAAACTTTGGGACAACACTTTGTACTATAAAAATTGTCTTTAGCTCATTAGCACTTTAATTTTATCTGAATGTGTATCCTAAGTTGCAAGTACTTTTCAAGGACCCTGCAGTTGCTGTTCAGTAATAAACATCGTAACAGCATTCACGTCAGCCCAGATTTGGAGAACATTCTGATATGGAAGATTATTTACTGTGTTTGGCCTTTACTTTAGGACTGACTGCAACCCAACAATTGTCCTAATAGCTTGGTAAAAATGTGTCCTTGGGAAGCAGCAGCTAGTACAGTCTGCTGTGTAGGATAAAACATTTCAGGGCATTCCATACCACCAGAGAAAAAGGGAATTACATGAAGAAAAAAACCAAACCCAAACAAACCCAAACCAGTTCAAATCCAATGTTAGTCACCTAATTATACAAATATCAATAATTTTTTTGTTGTTGCTCTATCTGGCTTATCTATATGTACACACAGACAGCACATATAAATATTGTTCAAAAAAGAACAATATTTAAACTTAGAAAATAGAGAGGAATGTATAGGTAGGTATATTTAGACTTAAACCTAGGCAGAGGCCATCTGGTAACACAACAAATTGGTAATCCATTATAGAGAGCAATGTCACCTTGGTCTTCTCAATAAAATTAGCAGTGGATAAACATTCAGAGATTTGAGTAAAGATTGCCTCATATGGAGTCTCTCAGACTCATCCAAATCTTGTGAGTTTTCAAAGTGGGTCATGAAAGTCCTGTGGGAAAAGAATTTGAGCTGATTTTTTGTTGGTTTGTTTTTTCCTGCTTCCAATTCAGACTGGAAATTCTGTGAAAATGTTCTTTATTGTGGCATTTCATCATCTGTGCTTTAGGTCTTGGCTTGCAAAAAGAAAAAATAGTATGAACAAAAGGTATTTAAGCCTTTTCAAATGTGAAAAGTTCACCAGTTTTCCAAAAGCCAAGCCATTTGTTTCTGGTTTGGCCTGAGATTAAGTGAAATGATTTCTGATTCAATTGAAGACCAGACTTTTATAGGTATAAGGCAACTTTGAGGCAGATGGGTAATCAACAGGATTTGCTTAAGTGTTTTCTAGTTAGTTGTCTGTCTGCATCTTTAGGAATTTATTTAGTATGTTTAAAAAAATCTGATGTTACTAACAAGTGTTAGAGGCTGAAATTCTCAGTTACTTGCAAAAAGGACGTTTGCCTTGCACATTAAGCCGTGCTATTCTTAAAGAGATAAGACCTTTTGTAGGTCTCACACTGGCATTGCTACAGGAATAAATTGCCCATGGGATGAGCAGCAGTCACAGCTCTACAGAGCTGCTTGCCAAAAGACATCAGGCCTAGCTTGAAAAAAAGTCATCCCTGAGTCCCTGACCTCTGAAATGAACAACAGAGTCACTGTGTCATGCACGCTGTCATCAGGCATTTTCTGCCCACAGGGAGCTGGCTCTGCCTGGCTCTGCCTTTTTGCATAAGCCAGCAAACATCAATTTTTCACAGCTTCCCATTATAGCACTCCAGGGTGGAGTATCTCTGCCTGCAGTCACCTACTTCATTACCCAAATTTGTTTGCGATTTCTCTGGTTTTGGATGAATTTTAAACAATTTATCAGCTTGTTTTAAATTGCATTCTGACCACACTGTTGATTCACATTTAAAACAGCATTAATGATGTGACATTAATTCATATGATAACCAGGTAGTTGCTTGCTATAGGATATTTAATAAGATTTTTAAGTGGAATTCAGCACACATGAATTGTTCGTCAGCAAATCTCCAGGAAAATCAATACAAACTCAGAAGTGCTGTGAGAAAAGGCAACTTTGATTTTCTTCAAGTGGTTGTTCTTTCTTCTGCCTTGCAAAACTTGAGTAATAAAAATACGTAGGGGAAAAGAAAAGGGGAAAATATCCCATGCACTTGTACTTTTGAATGTGGAAAAGCCTACATCCTCGTAATTACCTGTTTGCACAAATACCTGTGGTGTTATTCAGGCTCTCATTAAGGTCTTGGTAGGTTGATTCCCTGAGAGTATGCTTTTGTAAACTGGAAGAAAAGGAAAATATTATGAATATAAAGGGAATATGAGGAGGAAGAGCAAATACAGCTTCAGAGCCTGGCTTAGGTGAGACTGCACCATCCACAGGTGGAATACACTTGGCTTGCTTTCTCTTTCCATCCAAGCCAGGGAGGAACGCAAGCAGTGTTAAACCTACATGGAAAGCTGTACAAGAGACTCAGTAAGGCCATGCCTACTCCTGTGCTTTTCAGCATCATTTCAAAAGTCCTAATTGTTTTCCAACTCCAAAGTGAGCAGGGTTGTAATAATAAAAACTGACATTAAATATCTGAATAATGTAAACTGTCAGGTCAACTCTCTGCTTTTCATCTGAGGGTGGCATTGTACACTAGTTTAACACAGAAAATTCAGTTGCAAAATTAATAACTGCTTTGAAAGCCCAATTTCGTGATGTTCCTATTTAGCATCTGTGCTCCTCGTATCTTGAGGGATATGTCCTCTGAATTTTGTCCAATTTTGAAGAGATGCTGTGCAGCCAGAGAATAAGGAGAAATATAAAAAACTTCTATAGCAGTATTGGTTGGTACAAAGATGGCAAGGAAGGAAATGTGGAAACATGTTTTCACAAATACTAAGAAATGGCAGGCAGAATGAAGACACCCATGACATTTGATAGAGTCACAGGAGTCTATGAAGGTCTATAGAAGTGTGGATAGGTAACTTATGACTGATAGAACCATAGGACAACTGCAGAAAACAAAGTGGAGAAAAAGATACTTGGAAAGTCAGAGGAGAAGAGAGAGGCCGGGAGCTAGTGTGACGGAAAGTACCCAGAGAAGAAAGCTGGTTCACAGTGGCATGGAGAAAAGAGACCCTGATGCAGTGCTGTCTAAAATAAGATTTTCAGGATTGTCTATCTAATTAAATCAGTGGAGCTTAGATATGAACCAGCTGAGGGTTTGGCTGACTGCTGCTGATTTTACCTCTTTTGCAGCTAAGACACTTGAAAGTGAGAGCTCTGTGTGTGTGTGTGTATATAGAAATATACGTGTCTAATATCTCACCTTAGAAAAGGAAATTATGACAGTAGTTTTAATTCCAAGCAAGGTATTTCTCCACTTTCCTAAACAATGTTTGTCATGTGTTTTCTGGGATGATGGATGATAATCTTGAGTTGGGAATCTCCTGCTTCTCAGAGATGTATAATACAAATGCTAGCAATGTTGAGCCATTCTTAATTCCACTATTAGCATGTTCTCTCAAATAATTGCCCCTCCTGGATTGTAGTCACTGTTCTGGAGGTTGGCAGTTTAGTTTTCATTTCCATTTAGCTTTCTCTGTGCTGATACTGCCAAGAGAAACACATGATCATATTAGTTCTTGAATACTGGGTTCCTTGACTGTATTGATACCACTGAAATAAATGTTGAGTAAATAGAGCCTGCCTAAAACTGGCCAGGATCAAGAGACTTCCATCTGCTATGCTGAGTGTAGTTGAGCTAATGCTCAACCCTTATCGAGGAAGTACTGCTTTGTAGAAGTATGTGTTGCAAAACTTTAAAGTTACAAAGTACACTTATATTCTTAACAAAGTTCTCAACTGTAAATCATTGTGTAAACATCACCACATATTTACACAATGAGATAGGAATATTAAGCAGGATATTTTTTTCTATGTAAAGGAACTTAAGTTGAAAGGTACAACAGGCTTGCTAACTGTTTCTGAATTGAGAAAGTAATTAAAACACATGCTATTTTCCATACCTAACTTACTAGAGAATAATTCTAGGCCAAAAAATAAGTGGTTGAGCTGTTCTGATGCTTTGAAGCCACAGAAAGAAATAGAGTTCACATACCAGAGTAGTTAGTCCCAGCCAGTTTCTGTCTCCAGCATATCAGCTCATAAAATTTCCCGTGTCTTTTTGCAATAGTAATAACATGCATAAAAGCATATTCCTTAACTATTAGATTGAAAAGAACTTGGATGTTTCAGATCAGATTTTCAATACAAAAAATACGAACACAGGATGTGTGTATCTAGAATTCTCCTCAATATATAATCTTCACTTTCTATCTTAAATATTTTTACATATATACAACTTTTTCAAGTTTCTACTGATCCCTCGATATGCTAACCAAGTGTGTAAGTTCATGTGTGTGTGTGAATTCAAACTTACTGAAGTCTCCTTAAAAAGCTGTAGTGATAATAGGATAAAGGTAAAACAGTTGAGGGTCTAATCTTAGATTTTCCACAAAGTATGAGTTTGTGAAAAAGCCTTCATTTTAAATTATATATGTAAAAAAAAGTCCTGGTGATTATTACAGTTTTTGAGATTTGCTAGCACATGATTTGATGTATCAAATGTTGGTCATAAGAGAGAATTGTGCTAATAACATAAATTCTGTTACAGTCTGTTTTCCCCAAATCTTTCTTTGCAAGTAAAATTACATAAAACAGTTTTAGCAAGTTATTTCAAAAGGACTGAGATCTTTTTAGGTTGTCTCTCTGATTGTTGTAACCATTTTAGTCATGACTGCATTTTTTGGATGCTCCCACAACTTGCACAGTAGCTAAGGTTAAATTGATTTCTATGCTGCGTTTTCTAATGTTCTCAGGTAGCTACTTCTTCACTTGAAAAAGATTCAGGTGCCCATCATTGCTCCTTTAGTGACATTTTTCCTATGAATTGCAACCTTTTCAGTGAAGTACAAAAACAACCTTGCTTTTCATCAGGAGACGTGGACAAAAGTGCCACTTAAGCGCTTGGGCCTGTTAGTTGACAAGAAGCTCAGTTATCACCTGGCAATGTGCACTTGTAGGCCAGATAGCCAACCATATCCTGGGCTGCATCAAAGAGGATGGCCAGCAGGTTGAGAGAGATGATTCTTCCCCTCTCTTCTGCTCTCGTGAGGCCCCACCTGGAGTACTGCATTCAGCTCTGGGGCCCCCAGTATCTGAAGGATGTTGTTCTGTTGAAATGAGTCTAGAGGAGGGCCACAAAGATGATCAAAGGGCTGGAGCACCTATCCTGTGAAGACAGGCTGAGAGAGCTGGGGTTGTTCAGCCTGGAGAAGAGAAGGCAGCTCAGGGGAGACCTTAGAGCAGCCTTCCAGAACCTAAACGGGGCCTACAAGAAAGCTGGAGAGGGATGTTTAACAAAGGAGTGTAGTGACAGGGCCAAGGGATAATGGCTTTAGGCTGAAAGAAGGTAGATTTATATTAGATAGTAGGAAGAAGCTCTTTCCTGTGAGGGTGCTGAGGCACTGGCACAGGTTGCCCAGAGAAGCTGTAGCAGTGCCCCATCCCTGGCAGTGTTCAAGGCCAGGTTGGACGGGGCTTGGAGCAACCTGGTCTAATGGAAGATATACTTGCCCATGCAGGGGGGTTGTAACTAGATGAGCTCTAAGGCCCCTTCAAACCCAAACCAGTCTATGATTCTATGATTCTGTGATTCACTGAGCTGCAGCCATTAAAGGGGCAGAGGCTGGATTACCTCAAGCAAATACTGTGTGTGCAGATGAGTGATCTTGCAGTAAGCTTAAAATTATCTTTCCTCTTCTCCTTTCAACTGTCCTGAGTTGGTTGGTTTAGGGTTTGCTCTAAAATATCACATTGGTGTAGAAATTTAACATGATGTACCATCATACTTTATTTCAGTCCAAGCCATTTCTGTTTTTAATCATACCATTGTGTCACATATCTAAGAGAATTTCTGGAAGTACTAGAACTCTGACCCTGACAAGTATAGACTAATGCCTCTTGGCAATGTTGATATTCCAAACCATTCTTTTACACTGTGGATTTTTTGTTTTTATTAGAAGAAAAAAAAAAGGCAAAAAAAAAAAAAATAGCTGCATCTTAGGATTCAAGTTTGAACTATGCTGGGTTTTGGGTTTTTTTTGTCCAATGATCCATAAGAGAGGCTAAAACAATAGAGAAATGGTTTTGGATTTTAAAAGATAATAAATAAATACTCTTTATATAATTTTAATGCTCTTACATATTTCTAACGAGAAAATATCATTAATGTGTTAGTATTAGTTCTCCTATTGCCTGATTAAGGCGCTTACAACCGTATGGTGAGACAACAGGCTGCTCGTTACTTCTTTTCCAGTGAAAGATAGCCTGATACTCAAAATCAGATGTCTCTGTTTGCCAGGTCTTGCTCTCCAAGAGAGATCCTAATCTCAACAAAATAAACTGCTTCAATAAAAGTGGACGAAAAAACAGCACGAGTAGTGGATTATGCTTTAACAGTTTTACAGTGTTTTGCTTTGGAATAATTCTATGCTTGTGTCCTTCGGGAAGTCAGTTGAAGAGATGAAGGTTTTGGTGCTTACAGAATTGTATGCACCTTGATTTTTACCAGGCTAATTTCTGTTCTGACCTTGCATATTCATTTTCATTTTGTACTGGAAAGAAATTATGGGGAAAGGGTTAAGAGTATGCTTGCTCTTCATCTGTTTTAAATCCATAAATGTGAGCCCCTGTGCTGTTTCTAGGTTTCAGATTACGCTCTGTGATTTATAGGAAAAGGCTGTTCTCCACAAGTTGAAATCCTATGTGTTTCTCCACCATTGTAAAATAACAAATCCTTGAGAATGCTTCCAGTTGCAAAAAGTGGAGGTTTGAACTACATTCGTAACTGCTTTTTTCTTCTGAAGTGATGGCATCAACGTGGGAAATGAAATCTTGTCCTAACGCTATCTGTTCAAGGTTTGCCATGCTTTTCATTGCAGCTAACACAAACTGTGGCAACACCCTTATGTTTATAGTCTTTTATCATTTTAGTTTTGGAGGATACAACCCCTAAAAAGTGCAGCTGTGAGCAGACACTTACTTATATCATTCTGTGTAAGTTACAAGCAGAGTCCCTACAGAGATGGCAGGCCAGAAGCCATGGTGACCTAACAGTCCATCAGCTTCCAGTCCTTCTTAGTGTCTCGTGGTGTAAATCAGCACAGAATTTGGCCTCGTGTTTTTCATTTGACTTGGTTGGGGGGAGGGAAGAAGTATTGATATGGTATGATTTCAGCCTATAGTGCTTAGAAACAGCTTCACAGCAGCAATTTCCATCTTTTCTTTGTCATTATCAACTGGCAGGAGAATTTGCTGACCATCTCTGTAGTAAAAAACAACATAGAAAATGTTAGGATTTCTGAAATAGTATTATCACTGATTCTGGTAATGTAAATATTGCTATTCAGGTCAATGGCCTTTTCCTTTCAGATATTTTTTCCTGCTGTAATTCCTGTCTCTACAACAGGAGAGCTGCTTTATTTTGTCAGTCACAACGATGTAATGACCCAGTTGTGTTGAACAGCTGAGATACTCTCTTGATTTACCTACTTTGCCAGAATAGAATAGCCTGAGCTTGTGAGGGTGTATGAGTGAATCTAACATCTTGACTATGGCTGGTTTTACAAAGAAAAAAATACTTTTTTTTTTTTTTCTGTGTTCACCATTATTTAAAAATACACATATTACTGAGATGCAGGGGAAAACTGAAGAAGGTTCTGGCTGAAGTCATTGTGTAAAGTTAAATAAGTAGCAACGCAATATTGTTTTGACCTTCCATGGATCCCTTATGAACTGTATCAGCAGTTGACCTAAATTAAAGATTATTTCTGTTGTCTCAAAACAAAAGGTTAAATGGGATGTTATTAGTACTATTACGTGATGAGTCTTAATGAAGATGTAGGATACAGCATACATTAAATTAACATGGTTAAAGTATTATGTAGAGTGGAAACAAGTAATTAAGAATTCTTAATAAGTTGATCATAATGCTTTTCATATGCTCAGTATGCTTTTTTATCACATATAACATTAGATATTTTGTGTACAGGTTGTATCTGACACATATTCTGGGCAATGCAATTTAATGAAAGAGAGAAGCCAAACTCAGCCTTGTGTTTGCAGTGGTCTTGTAACTCCCCACAATGAATACAACAAAGAGCTACTGTATAGTGTTAACAGCTTCTTGAGCATAACAAAGTAGTGTAACATCAGCCAGTTTAATATTCAAAAGTTATTACAATTTTAATAGGCCAACAATAGAGGCAAGTAACCATAGGCAATATGGTTATTTCTTCCTAGTGTCACTGATTGTAGCCCTGCATGTCTATGTATAATTTGGAACCATAAGTTAAAAGCTCTACAAAAAAATAATTTTTTAATCTGAAGAGGTTGCTTTTACTCAGATGCTGCAAAATAACAATGTCCATGGCTTTCTGTGTGCACTGAACTGCAGCTCTGTTGTGTTCTGTCTTCAACTGCTTTAGAAAAGGAGTTTAATGTGTCAGACTATGTCTGTAAGATAGTGCCATGCATTATTATTTACTTATCTGTGATCTCATTTGTGTCTAGTTACTTTCAAATTTCCTGGCCTTGAAACCATGTAAAAAAGCAACTGCCTTCTGACTCAACAAGATGTGGAGAGTGAAGAGCTGAATAAAGGTTCACTGTGATTTGATATGGGTATCGATATCAGTTGGTATTTGTTAATGATATCACCACAGTTGGGGAACAATAGCCAATTCTGACAAAATGGGAACTGGCTTATGTATTTTTCCTGCTTTCTCTACAGGGTATTACAGTCCCTTTCAAAGCCAATTTTTTCTTCGTATTTTTTCCCCATGTCCTTTGTGCAGCCCTTCATACACTTGTAATAGACATAAGAAAAACAGAATTGTGAAAATATGCAGCAAAGGCAAT
Organism: Nestor notabilis; assembly: GCF_000696875.1. NCBI lineage: Eukaryota > Metazoa > Chordata > Aves > Psittaciformes > Psittacidae > Nestor > Nestor notabilis. Next base: position 42,480 of record NW_009931511.1, on the reverse strand, counting down.
TTAGGATATATAGAAAATCTCATGCTCTTTCCTGATTTCAACACAAATTTTGATAGTAAGGATTATGTTCCTTGCTAGCATCATTGTGGGCAGATCACGAAGGAAATCTCTTGATGCTACATCTGTTTGCCCCACCATACCATTAGTTCTGAAAATGTATGCATGATCTTTATTCTAGCTACAGCAATTTCTCATGGTTCTAGACATGCTTAGGTGTTGGAATATTTTCCCTAAGATAAGTTGGACAAATTTGAGCATTGCACTCCAAAATCCTATGCTGTTTAGCTATTCTGGAACCTCTTATGTGGAAACTGATTTTTGTTTTGTTTGTCAGGACATGCTGAGGAATAGAGCGACAACTGGGAATGGAGTAGAGAGTCAGCATGCTTGAAAACTTTGCTTTTAATGGTGTGTTTACTTTCCTTACCCTGTGTCCAGTCTCCCAGTATCACATAAATACTTGTAAAATGATCTATGTTGAGTTACAGCAATATAGTTGTTGTGCAGCAGTATAGATATTAGAGAGTTTGTACTCAGGCGAGTTATGAGGCCAAGCCCCTTGGGAGACTTGTGTTCCCTATCAGAAAAACAGCTTCTAAAAACTTCTGCAGTTCATCCCATCACTTGCTGATCCACATGGCAGCTATTATTTTTATCTGTGCTAGCTAAAAGTCAGAAGAGCAATGGTTCTTTCCTTTCTCAGGCTTGCATTTAAATATTCATTTCAGATTGCCTTGATAAGAATATATTTTACAGAACTAGACTCATATGGTCTATTTTCCTGGGTCTCATATTGCTCTTATTGCCTGAAACAAGTCAGATCACTAAAGCTTGTTTTCCCCTTTCTATATGAACCCCCACCTCCTGCTTCCCCACCACCCCCTGGACACCTCTCTCAGGCCACCAGTGCAGAGCCTGGGATTCTTTCTGCCCTGCCAACTGTGGCTGATCAGGTTTCCCACCAGCTGCCATCACTGCATGAAGGCTCCCAAAACAGGAGAAAAGCCCCAGTGCCGTGCTGCAGTAAGCACGTGTGCCTTTCTCCAGCTGTACGCCAGTGTTACATCTCTGCTGAGATGCAGCTGAGAGCTGGGGAGGTCACATCATGCTCTGAGTTGTGGTTGTTGAGCTGCCTGACCCATGGAGGGGCTGCACCTTTCCAACTGCTTCCTTCAGTTACATACCATGCTCCAGTCGCATGACTATGAAAAACCTACATGATTTTTTTTTCTTTTTTAAAACATTTCTTACAATTTTTATTATTAACTGAAGATACTAAAACATCAAAATCCTCCAAAGGCAATGTTAGTTTTTAAACTTATTTTTCTTTGCGTGTTTCTTAAAAATCCGCAAACCAAGCAGGTCCAGAGAAGGGCAACAAAACTGGTGAAGGGTCTGGAGAATATGTCTTATGAGGAACAGCTGAGAGCACTGGGGTTGTTTAGTGTGGAGAAGGCTCAGGGGGGACCTTACCGCTCTCTACAACTACCTGAAAGGAGATTGCAGTGAGTTGGGGTCAGTCTCTTCTCCCAAGTTGCAAGTGATAGGACAAGAGGAAATGGCCTCAAGCTGTGCCAGGCGAGGTTTAGACTGGATATTAGGAAAAATGTCTTCAGCGAGAGGGTGGTCAGGTGTTGGAACAGGCTGCCCAGGGTAGTCACCATGCCTGGAAGTGTTCAAAAATTGTGTAGATTTTTGCAATGTGGAGGCCCTCAGTGACATGGTTTCGTGGTGGACTTGGCAGTCCAAGGGTAATGGTTGGACTTGATGATCTTAAAAGTCTTTTCCAACCTAGATGATTCTATGATTTCCTATTACAGAATACACAGCAATGCAACCTAATCCTTTCCAGTTTACCACATCTAAAATGTTACCCAGTATGAAGAGAATCCCATCAACTCTAATGGGCAGGGAATGACAGAATAACCTTGAGCCACAGCAAATTCTATACCAAAAGTGCCTGGAGGACTAACAATGAAAGATTTCATTAGAGTTAAATGCACTAATGAAATGGCTTAATGTAGTTATTCTGAGTCTCGTCCACGAGATCCTGTGACAAGGAATGCTTTTCAGTGCCTGAATGGAAAAAATACTTCAGTTAACATGCACAACATATTATTAAAATCTGATGTGTTAAAGATAAAGTTCAAGTCTAAATAATGATTAGTGCCAAAAACTTCAGGCCAACTGACATCAGCCTTCTTTCTTAATACTTTAGCTCTCTCCTAAGTCAGAAATTTAAGATGACTGCAGAGAATTTAAATATGTTTGAAAACTGAGCTTGACTTCAAATCAGTGTTAGGTTTACTGAGAAATGGGCATTTTGTAAAAGATGATATAAAACTGTGACTCTCTTCTACTAAGTTTTCATTCTTGTTGAACTCATTCTGAATAGATAGCGTTGACCTTTTAACTCTGATAATATCAGTGTCCATGTATGCTGGGAGGTCTGTGCCAGACATTATGGTCCTGATAATAAAATGTTCTGCAAATGAACAAAAAAGCAAGTGTTATAAATAGGAAATCAGCACCACCTTTCCTCTGTCTTGTTGCTTTAATATTTCTGTTAACACTAAACCAATATGTAGAACACCTTCCTGAGATGAAAAGGGGAACGAACTTCTAATGGCATTACTAGAGATTTGATATAAGGATAGTAAATATCTCTAATTGGTAATTGGTTTTCCTTTCTTGTTTTTGAATGAAAGAACTGTGTATTTCAGAATAGAGATAAATCTTGTAAAACCTCATTTAAAAAAAAAAAAAAGTTTTCATTTTCTTGAAACAAAAACTACCAAAGTATGCAATCGCTTACTTCCTTTTTTTGGAAAGCCACATGTTTTTTGTAATCAAAAATCTTAGCCTTAGTCCCAAAAAGCATTCTTCTGGTGGCCTTCCAGGTCCCCTTTCAGGAAAGAGGCAGTTGGGTGCTGGCTGAAGCTGGTGACATTCATTGTGGCTGTCAGTAAGTGCAGGGAATGAGCCACACTTTGGGAAATGTATTGGGGTTTTGCCTAGCTGTGTTGTGAAAAATGAACAATATTGCAAATATATGAACAAATGGCCATGTTAAAATAGTGTGGGACATTTATAAATGTTTAACAACTTTCCAACCAAACGAGAATGTGTGTAAAATTACTTAAAGTTCTTCAGCATGCTTTTTTTCCAAATCGTGTGAAATTCCAGTCCAGATTTCTGATGGACTAATGAAGAGATTGTATTTTCTTCAAATGACTTCCTGTAGGTTAAGTATTCTAATAACAAAAGGAGGCAGGAAAAACTTATGGCTTCTACTAATTTTATTCTGTCAGGCTTTCTTTTGTCATGTGAGTGCTCAATCCATTGTATTTTATTGCCAGGGGTTTTTTTAATTCTCATTTCTTACACTTTGAGGAGTGCCTGCATCCACAAGAGGTTACTTTTCCGTGCACAAATAAAGCAAACCCAGTTTATATCTAAAAATAATATAGGTTTGTATGACACTATTGACCCTGTTAGCACTTGGATAGTTTTCTGTTGTTGATGAGTTGTTATATCCTTCTGGATCATTCCCATGAGTTATGGCAATGTTGTGGCTTCACTGGCTGCTTCACGACCTGATTCTATGAGTTTTAAGTCCACAGAAAGTGTCACATAGTATGTGCTGTGTTCAAGGTGATCTTGATGTCTATTTATATTGAAAAAGACAATTGCTGGTAGCCAAAAGAAAAGCTATTGGCAATTTTTCTTTGGAGAGATGCTGGCTGAGATGATGTTTAGTATTGAAAGCTGTAATCTTTAGCTTGGTTTTACAGGTATACAAACTACTTTATTTTTGAAAGTAATATGCTAATGGTTATTGGAATCACTCAAATGGTGATTGGCAAGTATCTTTGGATGTAAGTTGTCATGGCATTAATCGGTACTGTAAGAGTGAGGCTCAAATCCCCATGAACTCTCAGTAGAGAAAAATAGCTTTGTTAGCAAAAGGGCAAACCCCTTGTCTGCTGCCCCTGTTGCTAATGCACTTGTCAAACAAGCTTTCTCCCAAAGTTAGGCAAAACCAAATGTGTAAAAATGAGAGACTTTAATTGCAGACAGCATAGCTCCCACAGCTATGCTGAAGCAGGCGGCTCTCCAGAGTATCCCCACAGTCCCCAAAAACCCCTTCCACAGAGGCTGAGAGAGGCAATTGCCGTTGGAGGCTCGCTTTGCAGAGCAGTACTTGTCCAAAGGGCGTCTCCCGCTCGCTGTGGGGCTGCATGCACAGCCAAGGTGTGCTGCTGTGGTCTGTAAGCACTCTCAGATGATCTCATTTCCTGCCACACTCCTAAAAAAAGTATTCATGAAACTCTTGCTGTGAGGAGGACAGTAATGTATTGAGTGGCTATCTGGCATCTAAGCATGCCATATGTCCCCAGAGGTTGCAGAAAGCCATTCTGTAACCCGAATTCAGAGATGTCACAAGTGGCTGAACAAACAAATATCACCAGTTAATGGTTAAGCTCTCAATTTACTAAAGCATTCGTTACCAGTTTGCAAAAGAGATCAAACAACCATGAATCATAACCTTGGCTACTAATTAAATCCTTTATTCCCTTCCCTCATCGCAGAAGCATTTAATCTTGGGGAATCAAGACAGCCTGTTGTGCAGAAGTAGATTTTACAGCATAAGCAGAAGCAAGTTTACTGTCAGGATTCCTACTGGAGCTGGGAAGGAATAAAATGAGAATATTAACTTTCCCTCCTGGCGTGGAAATTCATGTTAGCACTGAGCAATGACTGATGTAAAATAGCTCCATTGGAAAATCATTCTGGTGGTATACTTTTGTTATTTCACTGAATGGTGAATATCACTTTCATTATCCAGCCGTCTTGCTTATAGATGAGACTTATCATCTAGGTAGAGAATGAGGGATTTGGTGTGCTTTACTAGCTGTCCCAAAATAAAATATTTTACTCAGAAATAATGGACTGTGAAGAACACCCTAGAGAAATGAAGCACAAACCAAAATACTACAAGCAGTTTTATTGCAATTGAAATTTATTTCTATTTGTCATAAGATGTTTTTGTGTGTATTTATGTATAGGATGTATAGCTGCATGACAGTTAAAATCTCACACCTTAGATATTCAATGCCAAATAAAATAGTTTATCTTTTTGGGCTCCCAACTCTGTGAAGCAGAACTTTAAAACCCCAAACACTTTATTTCCTTTGTTTTTTGGGGAAGTCCTCCTTGTCCCTAGCAGCAGAGTGATGCAGCAAGGCCTCACAGAACAGAGACACCATGACTTAACTGCGTTCACTGTGACTCAATCCAAATGGGCAGTGATCCCAGTTAGGAGGAGTGGATTTACATTTATGTAACATGAACGATGATGCTGCAGTCAGATCTGCAGGAGCAGGGATCTACAGGGTGTCTCTCTGAGACACCTCAGTAAGATGTTAAGAGGGAAGGGCCTCCTGTATAGATCCAGCTGCAGATTCATGGATCGGTACATAGTTATTGAGGTAAAGTCACTTTATATAAATGCACTCAGTCTTAGTGATCTGTAGACCTGTGGTGAAAAGCTGTATGTTATTAGTTTGAACAGCAACCGTATTTTACGCTGTATCCAGACAAAGTAATCTTTCTTGTCATTGCTAAATCAGAACAATTTCTGTAACAGAAAGAAACCACCTGAGAGACAGTGTCTACAAGTAGAAAACGAGAGCTTTTTTTGGTCCTGCCTTTGGCTTTGCAGAAAGCTATTTTCCCAGTAAAAAGTGTGAGTTTAAAAAAAAAAGAATGCCCCAGCTGCATTTGTCATACCCTTCAGAGGACAGACATCCACCATTTGCATAGGCAGAACTTCTGTTTGCTGGGGAAATTTGTCCTGAGGAAATGCACAAATACTCACCAAAGTTCCAGCTTATATGTTACTGAAGAGGTTTGGGTTATATCATGCTATATCATACCAAAGATACAAGCCTGTACAGAACTTAAATATGTCTTTTCTATCCCATAAGGAGTATGACAGTTGTCAGGTTCAGTACAGACAGAAAGCACTACCTGGTGACATCTCAAGTTGCTGGACTATTCTATGATTCTATGAAAACATCTGGAATATCTAACTCTGCTTTTACTGCTACTTCCCCAAAGCCATCACTAGAAATTTGGGATGACAGTTGGAAGTACCATATGTTTGTGTATTTAAAAAGGAAATAAATATTGTGCAATAATATCATGTTTTGATAAGAATAATAGAATGAGCAAGTAGAATAAGTCATTGGCACAGCTTAAACATTTGATTTGCTATTTTAATGTTAAGGAAAATATATAATTTTGCAAGCTTTAAAAGAAATTGTATTTGTTGCTCTTAATGTTTAAAAAAAGTCAGATTCTATGAAAATTTCTTTAAACTACAAAGAACAAATTAATAATTTTCAATTGTGTTTTCAGTTCATATGCATGGCATGAAGGGGAAATATATTTGTTTAAAGACCTTTCAGATTATTTTGTCTCCATATACACTTGCAGTTCAGTTTTGGGATACATCTGCATGTAGATGTTGCATCCAGCTACCACGAGATCATTTGGAGTGCTTAGCAGTCAATGACTCAAAAATCTTTACAATGTTCTTTTAAAATGGTTTTTAAAAAATTCATGTAAGTGAAGAAATATATTGTACAGGACTCGGGGAGGGTGGGAAGGGGGAAGCATCCATAAAACCCCCAAAAAGTGGATTTCTAAAGTGATTGCATGTAAAAGCTGTGCATGGCTGAATACGCAGAAAATTGATAGCTTTGGGTTTGGTGTTTTTTTGTGGAAATGAAACTGGGAAAGATGGATGGAGATTTGCTTAGACATAGGTGGAGGTTATGTGGACACCTCATTTTACTGTGAAATGTATGCAAACCTTAGCATAGGTCAGATAAAATCCTGGATTTTTATAGCCTACTTAAAAGGTGGGGAAAGTCAACATAATAGTGTGTTGTGCTCCCAGGCTGAATCGCAACTACTTACATTACACATTCACGTGTTAGTGAAGCATTTCCTGCAGACTGTTATACTTATTGTCTGGATGGAGATGCTCTTTCACCCCACTCACCTTCCTCGTTTTTCCCACAGGCTGCGAGAACACCACCGCGCTGCAATTAAAGTGATTCGTAGGATGCAGTATTTTGTGGCAAAGAAAAAGTTTCAGGTGAGTTGTGAATAGAAAGCTCCTTTTCTAAATAAACCCTTTTATTCTCCTGATTCATTGCTGCTTTCAGAAACTTAAGAGAGACTAACACAATTCATTTCAGTAATGGTGAACTACACCCACTATTCTCTCCCACCTTCAATAGAGTGGTTGTTTAGTAGCAGGTTAGTCAACTGTGGATGCACTGGAAATAGGCTAAACTCCTGAAATGCAGTCTGAATTAAAATGTTATTTTCTGCTAATGGACTTGACCCTTGACCCTCTGTTATCACTGTCTCTTTCTCCCAGTGCAAACATTCTCATATGTCTCCATTAATTCTGAGCTGTGTGTTACTGTCATGCCGAGTCAGTGGGATTAGAGATTAAAATACTACCTCAGCCTTGTTTCTGTCTCTTACCCCATGATAATGAAGTCCTGATAAGAAACCAGCGTGGAAATTTGTTAGTGTATTAGAAGGTTTCTCTTTCCTTTTCCCTTCCCCCCATCTGCATAGGTAAGAGAGCTCCTTCCCAGATTGTGACATACTGACTCTCTTTACTCCTCTAGCCCTCGCTGTCAGATGTTTCCTGTGTGCCACTTCACTTGCTGTAATATTGCAATACCGTAAGCATTTAACAGTAGTTCATTAACCTTGTTGCCTGGTCTCAATAAAAAATTCTGGCTGCAAACTTTCTAAGAATGTGGTTTCTAAATCAATTTCATTAATCCAGTAAAAACACGTGTCAACAGCCTTCAGCTTGATTTAAACCAGGTGAATATATATATGTAAGAAATATATCACTTTACTTAGAATTAATTAATAAGGGTCAATCTCCAGAGAGCTTCACAACTGAAAAATGCAAAGAAAGAAAGGGACTTAACTGCACACATCCTTTTTCATATATGACCTCACCACTACTGCTTACAATAGACTAAAAAGCTTTTCCACCCTTCATCTAGATCCCAAAAAAAGGGAGGGTGTCCTTTTTCCTACCCAGTTTAAAGGGTGCAGTTTTAGAATCAAAAAGATGATGATGTCTAACAGTCAAAACCGTCATTGTTTCTTTAAGGCTATGCTTGCTGCTACTTCATGATTCTGACTTCTTCATTGAAATTTAGAAGGGCTGCCTGAATCCTTTAGCAATTTTCTAATTAAAATCTTTTTATTTTTATTAAAATTAATGAGCTAAATAACAGCTAAGGTTGCCTGAGCTTTTCAGAATTTGTTTCAGTCCTGTATAGTGTATTCAGACTGTCACCATTTAGGCTGAAATCTCCCATGTCCAGATTTTTCTTGGAAAGAGAACTTTCAGAAAGTTTCTGCTAGTCCATTTCACCTGTTATTTTTATTAAAGTAAAATTAAGAAAGGCACAATGGCTGGACTACTTGAAAGTAATTATTATAGTTATTTTGTTGAGAAGCTCCTTAACACTTGCTGGCCAGCACTTGTAACTTGTCAAGGGACATGGCCTGTTCCAGTGGTGTGTCCACTCCTGTTCAGTGAAAAACTGCCTGAATGTGGCCAATTCCATTAAACTTTAATTTATTCTCATTCTAAGACCTTACTGTGATCCTTTGCTCCATGGTAATTACTGAATCATTCCTCTCATAAATTTAGATCATAAAATATTTGCCATGGTATTAACTAAACTGCTTAGAAACAAGAAATCTACACGTTATATATCTACCTCCCAAGTTGTATTTGTCTAAACCAGATTCTGAAAATGCCTGAACACTGTGTGCAACATTATCCACCTGGCAAATAAACGGAACTCCCCTGCGGCAGATGATTTGATAGAAGCTGAAAAAGTGTTTGACTGAATAGAATGGGACCATTCAGTTCGTACTTTAAACTTGTTTGTACTCGGTATCCCAGTTGCTAATCTGGCTTCTCAGTTGTACACTCACTTTCACATCTGCAAAAGACCTGGACCTGGCCATCTGCAAAATTCCTCAACAAGGTTGTCTCTCGTCCTTCTTTAGTAGTCTTTCTTCTTCCTGAGCTATCAATATTAGCAGTTAGTAAAGAACTAAAAATGCCAGATAGGTTGAAATGGAATGTATCTCATGTCACTCCTGCACACAAGTGACAACAACTCCTGCTGTTTCTGTCAGAAGCAGAATTTCCCAATGGGAACATATGGGGGATATATGATACTTCTCCGTAATTTCTGAATTCAAGGTTATGACCGAGTATTAAAAAATTTGGAGAGCAGCAAAGGCACAGTTTTCAAAAGTATCTAAGTAACTTAACGCACAAAGTCACCTTGAAATTCAAGCCACAAGGTGCTTTTGAAAATTTCTCCTGTAATTAAGAGATAACCACTCATTATTCTTTCCTCAAAAGTATGTTGTAAATCTGCTTTGTTCTATTGTATGCACATAAAGTAGTCATAAGAAATCAAAATGTTTAAACATGTGCCAAATAATGACTATACAGTTTCTAATAACCAGTCCAGTGCACTATCTGAAATCAAGGTGAAGCAGAAAATGCATTTTTAAAATGTATCTTCCAGCACTGAAGAGGTCCACATAGCTGGTTTCTGGTAGATGCTTGCCTTCTAATCTTTTTGTGGTTATGTAAAATGTATCTTCCTAAAAGAAAATTCAGTTTTGTTTTGGTTTTTTTTTATTTTTCTACAACTTTTGGGAGGGAAAGCGGGTGAGGGAAATTCAGCTGAATTACATTGTACTACTCATGCTTAAAATTAGCTGGAACACTAAGCAAGGCCAGCAATTAAAAAGAGTATTTTTTAGAGATGCCTCTGAAGCTTTTGGGAAGGGAAAGCATAGGAAGAAGGGGAGGAAGAGGAAAATTTTGCAAAATAGATCCCAGCATGAACCCAGCATGGTTCTCAAACTATACAAGCTATCTGCAGGATACACCTGTATGCCTAAATTTGCCTGGATACACTTAGGATATCAATTAATAACAAGGGATGATGGCACCAGAAGGACAAAAGCCAGTTAGAAACCAGAGCCTTCCTGTTTAAAAAATAAATAAATAAAATAAATAAAGAGAAGCCAAACAGGGGTACAAAGAAATCTCACAGGACATGAAAAGCAATTCTTTGTGAAACATCACACTTGGGCATCATTTCATCTTTAAAAGAATGGCAGAAATTTATCTCTATTTTTAAGTCCAGGTTTGAACATAGTCCACATGATGGTGCCCGCATAAGAACCAGGCATAATATTATAAAGGATTAATGCCTTTTTTATGGATGTGTTTATGCTCTTCTAAAGTCTTTCGGACTGTTTCAAATTGTGTAGGAAAGATCATATTCTACTAGTTAACACAATTCCTATGCATTGGTTAAGGTGAATGGCTCACAGTTCAGGAAGGGTTCTGTAGATTACAGGGAAAACAGTACTTAGAAATTAATGGTTTTCTAAGCGTTGTTTACCCCACCTACCAAAAATGAATTTCATATACTAATTGTAAATCAGATGTCTTTGGCATAGTCTAACCTTACAACTGAATTTCAGAAAGAAAATCACCATACTCAGTTAATTCCACTAGCTGAATTCATGTGTAAATAACCTTTGTCTTCCAATTAGCAAAGTTTCTAAATATCTTAGGGCTTATGCACATGGATACAACTGTGATATCCATCACAGATCCAGATGATTTGATCTGATTTCCCATTGTCATTTAGAAATTATTTATTTTTTCATCTTTCCATGTAAATTCTTCCTGTTGGGTAAACCAGTTTCCTTCTAAAATATGTTTTAAACTCATGTTTTTCACCATGGCAAATATTCTATACATAACACAAACTAAAAATACAGATTGCAGTTCCACTGATGACATGAGTAACTGTTGCCAGTTTTGCTATAATTTCACTGGAAAATCTTGCATTTAGAATCTTATAATTCATCATCTGAGGTAATTCATTTGTCATGGTATGAATCATGAATTGTATGTGTAATTTTTTCTAATCTCCACACTGGGCTGTACCAAACAGTGTAGTTCAGTGTCCTGTGTTTCAAAGGTTGTTCTACCCATTTTATTTGACTGTTACTTGGTTACATTTCCCAGAAATTCCCCTTGCACGGATTCCCCTCTCCCTTTCCTGGGTCTGCCTTCCTGTGCATGCAGATACTAGGGAACAGCAGAGGCTAGTGGTTCACATTTTATATTTGGTGCTGGTTTCTGTGCTTTTTGCAAACTTTTGTATGTTATCAGGGAAAATTTTAACTCATTTAAGAAGATTTTTTCCATTAGTATTGGTTAATTAGCAGAGGGACGAAAGTAAAGAAGAGAAGACATTAAGGAAAGCTGAGGGGCTGGCTTCTACTTTTTTTCTTCAATACTCATCTGTTTCCTGCTCCAGGTTTTTTTTTCCTTTTACAAAAATTAACATGTTGTTAACATCAAGAGTATTTTCTCTCAAAGGATCAGAGTTCAATATGAAGTAATTACAGAATAATTAGTACTGCCTGTTAAGTACCCTATCCTACTCAGAAATGAAGCTTCATTCATAAATTCTATTTACTCCATTTTTTTAGTTCTTGTTTTAAAGAGAAAAAAGCAGCTCAGTAAATGAAAAACAGGCAGGCACATCCCTGCTCCTTCTACCATCAGACGCCTGCATCGGAGTACAAGGACAGCAGGAGAAAGCTCTGAGTCTTTATTCTTACTGAACAGCTTTTCTGAGCCTGGAGTTTTCAAGCTGATCTTGCAGATTTCTCTCTTGCTTATTTTTAGTACAAATATAATCCAATAATTCTTTTTCTTTTTCTTTTTTTTTTAATATCACGTTTACGGTACTAGCCCACAGAAAGACTTACAGGCTTATGCCATCGTTGAACTGGATTTCTTTGTGGATGTTAGTTATAATTTGTATCTGTATAAGCAGACAGGATTCTTGGGAACTCTGTGTGCTTTTTGGTTAAATTAAAGTGATTCCCTTTGCTGTTTAGCCTTCCAATAGAGAGTATCTCACAATCACCCAAGGTTTGCTGTCAGCTATAGGGAATCTGGCAGGCTGAAATACAATTTGTTTGATGAGCAATATTATTAAAGTAATAATTCCTAAAATGTGGGAGCTACCTCCCAGGCAGGCGCTGGGGACTGCATGAAGGAGCCACAGCCTTGTTTTTATATTGTATCCCTCTTTCCTTTTGCTTAAAAACACAGTATTTGTGACATGGAATTAACGAAAACCTGGAGCGTGTGAAATAAGGTTAAGCAGTGTAGAGACATCTCCTGCTTTTGATGTATAGATGACAAAATTTGAGTCCTTAAAGAGGGTATGTTAGAAGCTACCACCATAAACTCTTTTCCTTGTTCTCCAAAGATGCTAGAAAGGAAAAGTTGTAACTCGGTGCTACCAAGGTTTCTACCAAACCTTGAAAATTATATACAAGGTATCTATAGAGTCAGAAAGATAGAATTATAGAATGGTTTGTGTTGGAAGGGACTTTTAAAGGTCATATGGTCCAAAGCCCCAGCAATGACCCGGGACATCTTCAACTAAAGCAGGTTGCTCAGAGCCCTGTCCAGCCTGACCCTGAATGTTTCCAGGGATGGGGCATCTATCACTTCTCTGGGCAACCTGTTGGAGTGTTTCACTACCCTGATTGTAAAAAAACGTCTTCCTTATATGAGGTCTGAATCTCCCCTCTTTTAGTTTAATACCATTATCCCTTGTCCTATTACAACAGGCCTTACTAAAAAGTCTCTTCCCGTATTTCTTATAAGCCCCCTTTAAGTACTGAAAGGCCACAATATGGTCTCCCTGGAGTTTGCTCTTCTCCAAGCTGAACAAGCCCAGATCTCTCACCTTTCCTTATAGGAGAGATTCTTCAGCCCTCTGATCATCTTTTTTGGCCATCCTCTGGACCCGCTCTGGCAGGTCCATCTCTTTTCTGTGCCGAGGACCCCAAAGCTAATCACAATAGTCCAAGTGACGTCTCACGAGAGTGGAGTAGGGAAGGGAAATCACCTCCCTCACCCAGCTGGCATGTCATTTGTTGTTTCTGTATTGTTTGACTGATTTGATTAGGATATTTAAGAGAAAGGTTTCTACCTACTTGTAAGTTCAAGTGTTACTGTTCAGTCTTACGTGTGAAGTTTACACCCCAATCCTCTCTCCTGTGTAGTGTTAGAGCCTCATTTCAGCTTCTTATATGTAGCACTGGCATTGACTGGACTCTAATTTCTAGATGTAGGATTAAGATATTTTTAATTTGTCACTACACTTCACTTGCTTTGCAGTTAGGTTTGGTGTTTATTAGTTAAAATTATGGTCTTTAATACTACACAAAAGTGGGTTTATTAGTAATAGGTCAGATGAAGGCTTTCCCATGTGTGAAATGCAAATTACAGACACAAGGCTTTCTCCCTGGTCATTCTTTTCACCAATATTTTCACAGTATTTCCCACTAGATCTGAAAGCCCAGTCAGTCTTTCTGGAAGAGGAAATCAGTCCTGCGCCTTCAGCCAGGACTTTGCCTTTAACTTTCCCATGGCAAGAGTTGAACTGAGAACCCCAACTGTCTTGCTGCTGACTGAGAATAAGGGTTTGCATTTGTGAAAGGCCTCTTTACTGTTCGGTGGCCGAGGAGTATGAACTGTATTTCAGAAGAAACCAGAGTGACCACAAACTTCTGAGCAAAGTGCCAGCTATACTTTTTTGGCTTCAAATTCAGTGGATAATCTTGAAAGGCACATAAACCTGCAGTTACAAAAAGGTGGATGAAATCAGAACTGTCATAATTATCCCACAAAAATGTATGGTCATGGCAACAATAAAAATATTTTGGATGTTTAGACAGTGTTAAAAGGGTTAAAAGAACTTACTGTTTACTCTTGGGAAAAAAAAATCTGTGTTACTATAGACTGTTCCTACATCCTTGTGTCTTAAGGGCATGTGTTTTGGTTTTTATTTTACAGCAAGCTAGAAAGCCCTATGATGTCCGAGATGTTATTGAGCAGTATTCTCAGGGTCACCTCAACCTGATGGTGCGAATCAAGGAATTACAGAGGAGGTATGTCCATGAAGTTCTGTGTCTGTACCCATAAAGACCAGCAAAAGGATGTTTGTAAATAGGTCAGTGATTGGGGCTGGGGGTCAAAAACTGGCAGGGTTACAGGTGCCATATTGGTAGGACTCTGCAAAGTTATGGAATACATAATGGAATTCAAGTAAAGTTTTCTTTTCACACAGGAAAGAAAAGAGCATAAACATCTGATTATTGGGACTTCCAGGTTTCATTATATTTACATGTATTGCCTCAGTCCCTGCTAGCTTTGACTGCACACTGCAATCCCTATATGCTAGGGTCTGTATGATATATGTACAGAGTGAAATACTGTCGCATGCTCTAGTAGAATTGCACTTAAGAGCAAACTAAGAGATGACGAATGCAACAAGTAAGCTGCAGAAGAACATGGAAAAGAGGAAGCAGTGCTGTTTGTGTGGAAAAACAATGGGATGCTAGAAGAAGCTAAAGACCAATCTAAGTCTAACCCCATTTTGTTATTATCATTTTTACAATTTCAAACTATACTTAGCCCAAAGCATCTCCTTCGCTTACAGTACAAACTTGAACTTCACTTTGCTTGCTTGTGAAAAGCTAGAGAAAGTGAAGATTCTGGTTCAGGCTGATAAAAACTAAAATGATTCTTTTTGTTTTACAGGTTGGACCAATCCATAGGGAAGCCATCTCTTTTTATATCTGTGTCAGGTATGTTAATATGAAGGATGTGTCTAAAGTTAATCTGGTTAAGTTATGATCAATAGACGATACTTGTTAAAATACTTTTTATTTTGTTGCCAAATTTTTAAACAGTGCCAACCCATTGTGGTTTGAAGCTTAGGCATCCACAGCAGCATTTAATCATCAACACCTTTAAAATAGGCTTGTTCTTATTTAGATACTTTTTAAAAGTGCACTTTCTGCTTTCACTGCACTTTTCGGAACGTTTGCTCTAGTCTCCCTGGGGCTTGCCATATTTTCAGTTAAATGGTGTGTTATGACTACAGAGTTCTTATGAAATCAGTAATATTCACATAGTGCTTTGATAGCTTTGAAGGGAGCACAAAGTACTAAGCTTGTTTGCAACGAGTCTGGCTAATGAAAACGCTTGGTTAATGTCTTCAAACTCATGTTTCTGTGTAGTTTACGGGGGGGGGGGAGACAAAATGTTACCAGATGCATTGTTCAACTTGGCTCTAGAGTCTTTTGCATAGTGGCAGATTGTTTTTAAATGGCAATTAAAACATTAACTAAACTGGGAGCAGTTTCATTCTCCTAGGTTAAAGCCTAAAAACTAAGGTTGAAAGTGCCCAAAATTGAAGGGCTATTAAAAGCCATGGCTTGGGCAAATGCTATAAAAAGAAACAAAAAGCTGCTTTTAAGGAATAGAGTTATCAGCCTGGTAAAGGTGTTCAGTTACACTGTGTTGGTGGGCTAGTTAAACACACCCTGTTGTGGCTTGGTGCTATTTTGTTATACCACCATACATTAATTTGAAAATGTTTCTTGTTCCATAGAAAAAAGCAAGGATCGAGGGAATAACACGATTGGTGCCAGGCTGAACAGAGTGGAGGACAAGGTAAACCTCAGTTAGACTGGCAGTGAATGAGTACATGGTCTGTGATTGAACAGTGCTTGTTTCATAGGATGTGGGGAAAAATTCAGCTTAAAATAGAGTTGAATGTCCAGCTTTTCCAGGTGATGGAGCGTATTTTTGTGGCAGATTATATTTTTGGTTCTTTCTTGTAATTTTAACAGTATAAGGAAAAAAAACCCAGACTTCAATTGATTTTGGTCTCTTCTGGGACTTGCTTTTAATTGTATATATTACATATGTCTCATTGCTATGCTTCCTTCCTCCACAATAGATAAAAGACACTGTTCCTTTAATACCTCAGTATATTATGGTCCCTAAGATTTCCCTTTGATCGTTTCTCTGTTGTTTATACAAGTCCACCTACAATTCCTTGGAGAGTGCGATAGCAAACCTTGTTCTATCCTGGTTTTCATTCCTTATGACAAATGGAGTTTCTCCTTTCAAGTGACATGAAGCCAGAAAAAAAATCAGACTTGTTCTATAATCTCAAATTAACAGCTAAGTTCCTTGCAACCCTTTATTTCAATGCTGTCTGTGCTTGAAAAATTAGATCACAGGTGCAGGCTATGTCACTGTTAAAAAATATAGATTTGCCTATAGAAAGAAAGGGAGAGTTGAGAGAAGTGGTTTGAATCCTCTATTGATCTCTTACAGTGATTTGGTGAGGGGGTGAAAGAATTTCTTTACCTTAGGATTATTTCACTCATAAATTCAAACTGTTCATTCAGTATTAAGGAGTGAAAATTTTTCTTAAGGAAAAGGGCTTTCAGAATGTTTCTTCCACAACTGGAAGTATGTGATAACCTCATAAAGCATTTGTTCTGAAGAAATATCCAGCAAATATTCTGCAAACCGAAAGAGGTGTCAGCAGCACATCTGAAAGAATGCAAACTGAGCACCCTGAAGTGTATTGATTCACTTGTGACATATCCATTTCCTTACATATTTCTGCCTAAATACTTCAGAGAAATTTAAATTATAATACTCAGAACTGTACTTCAGTCGTTTGGAAATAAATGACTTTTTAAAGGGAACAGGTGCTTCTCGGTATGTAGGGTGACACACAAGAAAGGTGATGTAGAAGATATGCAGGTACAGTGCATTTTGCAAGTAAAAGAATCACTCTCTTGGATCTGTGGCTGGTAAGTGTTCTTACACATGGAAGCCTTTTCAAGAAAGTTTGGATTACATTTATTTATTTTTCTCTCCATAATGTCAACTGAAAGTGTGGAACACTAGAAAATGTCTTGTGACTTGTGACAAAGAGCAATGACTTTTCAGTTTGGACAAATAATTCTCAAATGACAGCTAAAACAGCTTCTCAGTGCTATTTGCAAAATCTCCAACGAGCCTGGGAAAGCCTTGGTGGTGTTCTGGCTCAGAGATAAGCTGGTTTGGGGTTATTAATTACTCTTTTTACATCCTTACAAATAAGTACACTGTGAATTTCTAGTGACCGTTGTTTTATGTCTTGTAATGGGACTGTAAAACACTCTCTGTTTAATTTTAGTAAAGCTGGGTTAAATTTTAACCTTGCTTTAAGAAACAGATCCTTCTTTCTTTGCAGTTGCATGAGGTCATCTGTGGTTTCAGAGTTGTATGTTATCTGCCCTATGCAACTAGTCCTATCTGCAGGAATTTTATCTGAAAGTAGCTGAAAGGCTAAAAATAGAGAATTTCAGTTGGACTCGGCAAACAGTGGTATACATGACAACACACTGGCAATGCTGAAACTGTGGTTTTGCTGCAGCTGCAGAAGGTGGCCAAACATAGTTTTTTGGTATTTTTTGCTCTCAGAGATTGGCCTTCTCTTTCTCATAAAGTACATGGTACACGGTATGCTTTCAACATACAATTAAATCCTTCCTAAGCTGAGCACTATATAAAGGATAACTATATCAGCTGGTTTTTAAGGTGACTATATATTTTAAACAGTTACATCTGATTTGGTTTGTGAATTAGTTTTGAATCTTCTGAAGGAGAGATTTTCAGTGCTGCAGGCTGGTGCTAATATCTTACCACCTTTTGTGCATTTGAAATATATCCTTTAAGTAATTTTAAAATGAGCTGTAGCCTTCTGAAATTATTTGGAAACTCCAGATACAGCAAGAAATTACACAGTACTTCCCATGCCACAGGAATAAGTTGAGTTCTTCCAATAGATCTTTCTCAGTTATGATTAGGATGCTCCTTGCGGCAGAAGGCTGGTGTACAGTTGTCAGAAAGTCTGTGTTAAAGCAGAAAGAGAAGAAATCCTGAACTTTCAGATTTTTAAAACTTGTGGGTGCTTCTGCCTATGGTTGTCTGCTGTCAGCACAGGTTCTGCTATCTGCAGGTCACCGAAGCAGAACCCAATTTTATGTATATTCTTATATTCTTTTGTGGAGGTGGATTTTAACTCAAGAAGCATTTACAAATAAAGATAATACTGTCTTGAGGAGTATTTAATCATATTTGTGGGACATCATGTCACTCTTCCAAAGCTTGTACTTGTAGCACAAGCAGATGCTCTAGAGGCATATGTATGGCTGGCAGTACAGGGGATGGCACGTCAAAGGAGCGTTTTAAAATAAAATGCTTAGAGCAGTATGGCAGTATTGGCAGGAACTATGGCACAAATCTGATTTTCCAAGTATTAAAATCAGAAAAAAAAAAAAGGCATTTTCTTCTTTTAAATTTAGGAGCATGTTCATTTGAGGGCAGAGTTCTGTAGAGTCTGTTCATCTTGTGTACTGAGTGAAACGTTGACCTTGTAATATATACAGTTTGTGATAATGTAAGGAAAGATTGTTTCCTAATATGCAAAAACCAGGGGGATGAATCACACTTGCAGGAACATTCCTGCAGAGTCCTTCCTGCGGAGTTTTGTAACTTGGGCAAGCAGATGAAAAGGTGATTTTGTACATGTAACTAGAAGCTTCATGACCTAATAGGCCTTTGTTAAAAGAAATCACAATCCAACATGTAATCAGTGTGTATTTTGACTTTGCCATGTTCATGTTCTCCGTTGCTTAGAAAGCTGAGGATAGCAAATGCTTAGTTCTTCTAATGGTATACTGCCATGGCTGAGTGCAGACAGTTGCAGCACCCGCTGTGCCCACACCCCACTCTGTCAGGACACCAGCCAGCTTTGGTCCAGGAGGCATGTAGCTGCAGTAATAAATACAGTGCCCAGGCTGAACTCATAAACCCCGCTAAGTAGCAATGGTCCAAGTGTGTGCATGTAGATATGCTGATCTAGTTCCCCAGAGAATGTTGCTGAGCGGGATTACAGTGTCAAATCAATTTATTTGTGGTGACCAGCCTCCTCTCTTTTTATCCTGAAACACCCAGCCTACCCTCAAGAAACCTGGCCACTGCTGGCTTGTGACCAAAATCAAAATCTGTTTGCCCATGATGGGCACAGCTGTGTGCACGCAGCACTGTTAATCCTCACACAGAGAGCACTGCATGCCAATGGTTTAATTCTGGGTGTGCCCAGCAGCTCGATCCAGGAACAAGCCCACAGCACGCTCAAGAACTTCTGTGTGCTACATCTCCTCTTTTCTTTTCACTGCTTTAATTTTAGCTTAGCTATAAATGACTGTAATTCTAACTCTTTAGAGTAAATTAACCTGCTCTTTTTTTGACCTTTTGCTGACCATTAATTTGGATATAACAGGCTCAGTTTGCACTTTTCAGGTAATCATCTGGGCTTGTTGCTTTGCTGCCCTAAGATAATTAAGTCTTAAATATAGGCACAGCACAAAATCATCTAGAATATACAGCAAGGGCTAAAATTGGCGGTCCCTGGACAGGCTTTGGTGCCTACATACCAGACTGCCCCAGATGTCAGTAGGTCTTGCCTGTGGACCTCCCAGAGTAGAATAACAGAACCCAGATTTACAAAATAATTTTGAAAAGCATTCTGAGCAGTAGACATTATGCTCTATTCAATCATTTAAAAAATAGGACTTAATCTTCTGCAATGATTTGGACACTTTAAAATTTACCTTCTAAGAATAGTTACAGCAATCCAAAAGAATTTGTTGGGTGTCCCTTCTATATACTCAGAACTATTCCTGTATCTGACAGTATGATATTAAGATCAGTATTGCCAAGGTCTCAGCTAAAATCTTATCATGGTCTTTTTCAGTTATATAGAACATTAGAAGTAATGCTATCTACTGCTAAATTTTAAGTTGTAGAGACTTAAATTGAGAAGGTATGTAGTAGTGAGGCATGTGACACCTTTTAATGTGAATCCAACAATTTTGCAAAACAATATTCTTCCCAAGCATGTGCACGCTTCGCATGCTTATAAGCTGAAAACATGTACCCTTGTATTCTGATGAGTACTAACATAAAGAGCAACATTCAGAACTTCAAATTTGCAGCGGAGCACTGAACAGAGAAGCATTTCACTTCTTCAGATGTACTTTAAAAGCAGATAGCACCACTTTTAAAACCAATTAAAACCCAATCTATCACGTGAACGCATCTATCCTTAAATAGATGCTAGTGTGCTGTTTGAGTTGCCTACTGGAAATCTGAACTGATCTTGGAAAGCAAAACCAAAAGGAGTTACCTTCTTTGCACAGTTCTTTGGAGTTCTGGTTGTGGTGATTTGGTTTTCTGTCTTCCATCTGCAGTGTCCTTGGTTGTTAAAGGTATAGATCAAATGTTCAGTAAAACTGATACATTTTTCACTGTGAGTGCTGAGTATGGAACTTTGAAAGAGCAATGAGTACAGAGGCTTTGAGGTGGCTTTCAAAAATTGGTGAAGACTGGTATGTTACAACATTTATATATGCGGTATTAGATTTTCTTCTGGCTAAATAATTTGCTGTAATTGTTTCACCAGAGCACTGATTCTACTCATACATGTATTAGAAACCAGTTTGGCTGGAACCCTGTTAAACACAGTCCAGATGA
The DNA here is from genome assembly GCF_000696875.1 of Nestor notabilis. Classification (NCBI taxonomy): domain Eukaryota; kingdom Metazoa; phylum Chordata; class Aves; order Psittaciformes; family Psittacidae; genus Nestor; species Nestor notabilis. Next base: position 21,833 of record NW_009931511.1, on the reverse strand, counting down.
GCAGAATGACCACTGATAAGTCTAGGTCCAGTTTCTGATTTTACTCTTGCTCTTTCCTGCTCTTGCTTTCTGATCAGCTAATAGTTCCCCTTTGCAAAAGGTTTCATATCTAATTTATTTCTCTTGTTGATTTGATCAAAAATATATGAACTTGAGTTATATATTGCAGAGTAGTTTTACTGTAATAAGTTTCCTGTTTCATTGTAACACAAGGTAAATTGTAATCATGCCATTTCTAATAATGAACTCCCAGCCCATGCAACGCAGAAAGGTTTATGATATACTTCAGAGCTCATTAAAAGCCTTTGACCTGGCAAGCTGTGAAGCAGGCCTTTTAATCAAAACGTAAGGTAGCCCTGATAAGCCAACATTTCAGCTTCACTTCAGGGTACATAGAAGAATTAAGCTTTATCAAAGTTTTATGCCTTTGAGATGATTTTTTCTTTTAATTGTTACAACACAATTTTGCTCAGTAACACAGATGTGTTACATGACAGCGTTTCTGTCATAAATGGAAGTATAGATCTGTACGTATATATGTCTTATTATTGGACACTCAATCTTTACAATCCTAAAAGCATACATTATGTAGTTCAACATTTACTTAGAAAAGTATTATCTCATCTACTTCTTCCTGGGTTCTTAAATACAAGACTTCATGATGACAGCTTGTTCACCTAAAAGAATTCTTCGTGTGTGGCCAGTCTTCCAATTTTATGTGAATATCTGCAGCATCTAACGTAGGATCAAACCTTGGTGGGTTTGGGTGGTTTGTTTGTTTTGGGTTTTTTTTGTCCATATTAATGGCATTCTGTTGCCTGTGGGGCCAGTTACTGTGCTTCCTGGTGTAACGTAACAATTATGCAAACTTCAAAAAGGCCTTGACTGACGATGGCCTTCTTGCACATCAGTATGCAACAGACAGAAACATTTTGCCTTTATTTTTAATTGAATAATGATGCTGAAAAACTCAGGATAAAAGACCAACAAATAGCCATCTGAAGTTCTGGTCAGTGCTTGAAAGCATGGTTAAAACCATGTATCATCAATTGGAAGCGATGGCTTCGGAAAGTGTCTAGCACAGAAATCTTCAGTGCTTTGGAGGCTGAACATGCACTAGGCAGTTCAGGTATTTAATACTGACAGCTTCTCCAATAGATGTGTGAGGATTTGCCTTCCTTATACCTAAAAACAGAACTAAAAACTGTGGGTTCAGATGGAAATTTTAAAAGATATGTGAAATCAATAAAAATCAAAAGAGTAACTGCCAAGCAGTTACTCATCTTCTGCGTAGTTCTTTCAATAATGCAGAAGTAATAACCTGGGGGATGTGGAGGAATATTAAGAGGCATATGGAAGATTAAGCATCCCTATTAATTTAATCCTTAGTCCTTTTCCAGATGCTGAAGTACAAGCATCTGGAAGCAATTCTGGTGCTGAACTTTGTGATGGAGGGTGCCCATTTTCTATAAATGGTACTACAGCTAAGATCATCTTTCATCAATCTAGATCATTAGGCAGCCTTTCAATTTTAATACTTTTTCTCTCAATCTGATAATATTTCAGTGGGTAAACAAAGAAAAACTGCAAATTTCCATCTCCAGTATCCTGCGTATCCATGTATCAGGTATACATGTTAAAAATGAAAACAAAAAATAACTACATATAGGATTCTCTGCTGCCAGAAGCTTTGGTAGCCAGAATAGAAGCAAACAGAGAGAGAGATTGGGAAAAGTCATGGAGAAGGGCTCATTTGAGGATTACTAAACAGGATGTCTGTATGTAAACTTCAGTTTAGCAAGTATTTTAAACAGTAGTCAGTGGTGAATTGATTAAAAAAGGAAAAAGATGATTTTATGCATAAGGACTTTCTTACATTCTTTTTTTTAAGACACTGCTACAAGCCTTGCACCAGAAACAAGACAACTGTGGCAGATAAACTTTGGTCTTGTTCAACGTAGCCCTTTTTATTCTAGGTTGTTATGCACAGCTGCTTGCTACTTGGTTTGGTCACTCATACAGCCCCATGCAGCTGAACACTGTCGTACAGTGTCTTAGCCCTGACCTGTTTAGGAAGGCCGTGGAAGCAGACCTCTGTGCCTGTCTAGAGGGCATTCATGTGAGTTTTTGCAGCACCATACCTTGAAGACTGTAAGGTCTTTAGAACCAGAGCCTTCACTTTCATCCATTTGTTAACACTAATTTTATCTGTTTGCAGATAGTTAGCTCCTATCACAGCAGAAATGAAAAACAACCAATTTTGCATTAATTTTGAAATTGTTTAGTATACACAGCATTAAGTACTATCTATAACCTGTAGGATATTATATAGATGCAGTAGCTTAGATATAGGTACAAACCTAATCTACAGAGCAGTGTTACAAGCTATTCTGATGTCTTGTAGTCTGTTTCTGAAGCATCAGCTCTTGGATCAGAGGAAATGTGGTTGTATTAAAACCGCAAATTTAACATTGAATATAAATAGCCACGAATGGAGAGTATACTGCAGCTCATTAGCTTATTTGCAGGTAACGAGAGTATACATTTCCTCAATGATCTAAAAGTTAAGCAAGACAAAATATTATCTTTATTCTAGAGAAGAGTGACTGAAGGTAGTTCCAACTAGCACACAGTTAATGTGCTACTATTCAAAAGCAATGAATAATTAAGCTCTGGTTATTCAGTCACATGCAGTCAACTATGATACTCTTCTACATATTTTATGAAAAGCAAAAAGGCAAAAATAAAATATTTCTAAAGAGAAGACTTCCTGTTTAAGTAAATTGCTATAGATTTTACCCCAAATTTCTAGTGTTTCTCAATGCAGACAGTAGTTGGGAAGCATGATGCTGAAGGCAGAGTGTAAACCTGTGCAAATACCAAGTGGGGTTTATGTATATAGATAAATAATTATTATTTTAAAAATCTCATTGATTTCTTCCCTATTTAGGATATGATTAATAACTTCTAAATTCTTAACACTGGCAATGGCTGCGTGCTTGTGATCTGCATAACTGTGTACTTGCGTAAGAGCGGAAATCCCAGAGAAATTTTAGGTAACATGCAATATATACTAGATATCTGGGAATTTTGGAGGGAAAATGGAGAAATGATGTGTTACCAGTTGATAATCTTATAAATGATCTTCAGATTAGGTGCTGGTTTGAGAATCAGCTGTTTGTGTTTATAATCGAGTAGGTATGTGAGTGGATGGATGTAAGGTCTGCAAATCGAGATGACTCAATCTTTTATTAAACCACATAAAGCCTGTTTTGTCTGGCATTCAAGGATAAACCCAAGCAAGATTTGAAGTGTAGCATCCATCATTCTTGTGCATAGACTGTTTACATTTGACGTGGAATGGAAATGCATGGTGAATATGCCGAGAGAGAATGTGGAACAGTTGTATGGACCAAATACCCTGTAGAGTGGATCAGAGAAAAAGGATCTAAGTGAATAACATGTGTGCACAGCATGCTATGCAAGGCTTTTATTTGTCTTTCTTTTAGGTTAAAGGAAAAGAAATGACTGTAAGATCATGTCTGCGTTTTGGGGTTTTTTGTGTGTTGCAGATGAGCAACTTAAAAACATTCTAACAGAAATGACAAATTTTGATATGCTAGGATGAACCTTTACTGAAGCTAGATACATCAAAGTTGAAATTGTTCCTTGTCAAAGATCTGTTTTTAGAGTGATCTCACTGGAATTGAAATATTTTATTTTCATTTGCAGTTCAGTATCAGGGAGTAAAAGTGCATGGAGTTGAAAGGACTCTATTCAGGCTGCAGTCTTTTCAGGCTGGAATCTATTCAACTCTTGGAAGAGATTCAGGGTAAAGGAAGGTATACTCCCTTTCTTATGCAATGTCCATACCTCCATTCACCTTATCTGCTATCCCCTCAAATAAAAATTGCAAACCAGAAGTGACCCAGTATGGCTTAGATTACAAGAAGAGTAATAGGAGAAAAAGGCTGTTGCTGTCCAACAACTTCTTAGAGCTATAGGAGTCAGAAGGAATATAAGAATGAAAACAGGCAGTAAATGAAGGTAGAATATGAACACATGGTTCAAAATACACCTAGCCCTCCTAGAACTCAGGAAACCAAGATGGCAAATATAGTTTCCTCAAATCCTTCTCTGTTCCTGCATCCTACCCACTGGGGTTGTGACAAAACCACAATTCATCTTTCCATAAGAAAATCAAGCTTTGCATTACTTCTGTAAGTATCTAGAACAAATACAATTATGACGACTTTTTACACATCTTTAAAGTATTCCACTGTTTCAGCAGTTAGCACAGGGCTATGAACCTGTGTCACAGGTTCTCTTTCTGTCCCAAAGTAACTGATGCTACACTTGGTAGCCCCAGTGGTCAGCCAGCAGCCCAACCTGGCAGAGTGTGACTGCCCTCATATACCATGGGCATGATAGTCTGATGAGCTGCCTCCCTTTAGGGTGGACCTTCGCTGTGGTAGCTTCATTATGTTCATCATAGCATGAGATCTCCTTCTCTGACAGATTAAACACACAATAAAGAGAAAGGGGAAAAAGAAAATATTGTTTACCTCTTTTACAGTTAAGGTGCAGGAAGTGACTTGCCTGAGGTATCACAGTGGCATCTGTGGCACAGTCAGGCATTTGACTTAAGCCATGTCTGAGACTTAACCACAAATCATTGCTTTTTGTTATTGCATTTAAAAGTCCCTCTAGTTTTGAATAGTTATATTGGCCAGTGCAGTGTTCAACATAATCATAGCCCATTAATATTAAAACCATCCAGTACTTGAGACCAGCGTATATAAACACATAAACTACACCAGCCCAGCCAATATAAATGTACTGATACTATTTTAGATAGTAGATTTTAAATCATCTAGAAATTAATCTACTAACATAATTTTGTAGCCCAGGGGTGGAGAGGATTGAATATACTTACATGACACAGAAACCGTCCTACTTACAGATAATTATGCATGTAATATTTAAAGCTAAAAAAACCCCACATGCTATATTTGCACAGTCAAGCAGAGAGAAATATTCAAGTGAGTTCAAATATTCATGTAAGTTTCTATTTTAAAAGTCTTGGATCCCACATTGCTCACTATTGACCCTTCTGTGACATCTGTTAATCTTGGGTTTATTTCAATTTCTTTCTCTCTCTTTTTTAAACAGATGACTCCACTTAAATCAACACTTGGTTTCCATTAGACAGATAGAAGGTGATTCACTCCGTAACATGTGCATCTTTATCTAGTTAAGTCCTAATAGCCTTAGCATATCAAGGAAGCTGGTGTGATTAACAGCACTAAAGGCTTTGTCAGACACTTCACCTAATAAATACTGCCCTTTGTCCAGCCATCGAAAAAGAGTGAATAAATACATTGTGTTTCCAAACTGCAAATGTGTACAGATTTATACATAGTCTAAAATTATCCCTATAAAAAATACATGTTGACAGTAGAAGTTACATCTACATATATGTCCATATTTGTACATGTCGACCAATCCAAGGATAGGTTGGCTCTTTGCCCTGCCTGGGCTGCCCTTTTTCTGTTTTATCATTTCGTGATGGAGCCACCATTCATGTGTGATTTTTCTCCTGTTCACTTGAGCTTTGTGCAGATTCTTTGATGGTTCTTTGTCTCTGGTTTACATAGTCTGTCCCAGGGCAGCTGGATATATGAGTTGTGCCACTCCAGTTAATCTTGGCAACAAAGACATCTGACTTGGCTTCATTATCATGTATGATAACCCTGCCAAATGAGGCAGTCAAAACAAAACCCTGAACAGTAAAATCTATTCAAAATGTCAGCTTGAATGGAGATGAGGTCCTTGGTTCATCATAGCTGAAGTTTTCTGGAAACTTTCCAGTTGTGCCACCAGTGTCTGTAATCGCATGCTGTGGTCATCAGGGTACAGAAGGAAGGCTTTATTCAGCTACTCCGAAGTTTCTAGAAATTTTCAGCCAGAGAAGTTTTACAGGAGAAGACATTAGAAATGAAATGGGCAAGGATAATTTTTGCTATTTCTCAAAATTAGACATTAGGATGATATTCTTTACTATGGGAGTGGTGAGACACTGGAACAGGTTGCCCAGAGAAGCTGTGGATGCCCCATCCCCGGAAGTGCTTAAGGCTAGGTTGGATGGGGCTTTGAGCAACTTGGTCTAGTGGAAGGTATCCCTACCCATAGCAGTGGGGTTTAGAATTAGATGATCTTTAAGATCACTTCTAGTTCTAACCATTCTGTGATAATCATGGTTCTTCTACCTCTCTGCTTCATGTTACATAGTGGAGTTTTGGTCAAGCTTTGAGATCATATAATCAGTCCACAGAGATGTTGCCATAAACTCTCAGCAGAATGTTGGTAGCAAAAGTGACTGAGGAGGAACATAGTGGCTTTTCACTGATGCAGTGGTTTCTGCTATAGCACCAACTTCACACTCTTCCATCTAACATGCATCCTGCAGGCACGCTGGCCTGGGGCCCAGAGATCCATCCAGCAGCATTTGGGTGGCACAGCATCCACACATGGCTTGCGCATGATACTTTGTAAAGGTCTGGATATTTCTCATTGTTGCATGGGCAGCTCTGGTTCAGCTATCTTTGCAGCACACTTTTGATTGTAGGTGACTTGACACAATGCTCACAATGAATGCATCATTTGTAGGCTGCTCCAAGATAGTGGTTGACTAAGCTGGTTTTGAATCTGAGCCCTTTGAATCTCTGTGCAGAGAAATTTCTGAATCTCTAAGAAAAAGAAAAAAGAGGCAGTGGAAAGTAATTTCCTTTGCATAGAGAAAGGGAAGGAGGAGGATGATCCACTTGAGAATGAAAAGAACAGTGATTCCTACAAACGAGGTCACCTTTATTTTGTTTTCTGTGCACTGGCTGTACAATTTCAGTGAAAAATCAGTTACAGATCATCAGACCAGACCTGAAACAGAATGAGAACTTCGTTGTTGGTTTGGAGTGGGATTTTTGGTTATGAGATGAGTAGTTGTAAATCCAGAGAGCCCAACATGATGTATATTCTCTTGTGCCAAGTCCAAACAGTTTCCTTTTTTTCTTCTGCGCTTTGATGTTTTTTATCAGTGAGCAACATAGGTCCACTGTCATTCAGTCCTGAGATGGCTGCTCTAATAAGAACCTGACCAAGTACAGTGCACATGCATAGCAGTTGTTTATGAATGTTTCACTGATTTTGGTAACTACAGGATAGGCATGTTTTCTTTTCAATGCTGGTGGAAGGGCTGAGAGATGAGACAAAGAAAGCAGGAGCCTTTACAACTTGTTATTGTATGGCATATCTGAAGGTATAATTAAATTAGCACACAAGCAAATTCATTAGATGCATCAGTGACTGCTACATTTATAATATTATTCAAAGAGCTACATGTTAGAGGAGTGTGAATTGTAGTGTGAAACAAAGCCCTAAGAACAATTGATGTCAATTTTTCTGCGCTGAAGTTCCCCATCCATGCACTTCCCACAACCTTCTTGAGAGGCTCATGCTAAATAATAATATGAAGCAAATAAGTGTTAAACTGATAAGTGCAACAAAAAACTTGAAAGAAAAATGAATTTTTCTGTCTTCAAAAGCACAGAGGTGCATGAAGTGTTTGGGATCTATGGCCCCTTCACAGTTCAGAAACATGATAATGTAATGGAATTAGTCCTGCCCCTACATGATAATAATTTAAGTTCATTTTTCTCCCCAGCTGCACTGTATTTCTCCACAGCTTTGACCTGTATTGTAACCTTGAATACGCATTTTTACCCCGCTTGGCTTCTTCTCCTGAGTAAAGCCTGGGGTACTCATCTAGGCTGTAAGCTCTCTAAGCTCCAGCCCTGGCATGTGTTTAGATGAGGCTTTTCTGATTTCCAGTGGTGCTGGAATTTTGATATTATCAATGCCAAACAGTAAAACACTTTTCTGGACCAGAAGATTTGTGTATTGTAGAAGTCTCAGCTTTTAAACATAAAATAAACCCAATGTAAATACAGCAGTAACAAAGCATAGGTATTTTCTTTGCTAGATAAGTAACTTCTAGATAGCTAGTAGTACTCTAAAAAAACAGTAAAGAAGTTAAGAAATTTTTATAGGAATCTGTGGATTCACCCATTTTTATAGTATGTGAGGACAAGAAAAAAAAAAAGGAAGCCAGTTACCAAGATGAATTATTAGATGTGAATTGGGATAAATGTAAGTCTAGAAATATGCATTTGCTCACATATATAGCACTATTATAAAAATTTTGGGGATGTTATTTGATCACTGTTTCTTCTGGAGGAAGTTATTGCTGGCCTTGGAGAAGGCAGGCAGGATAATTTTAAATTCTGCTTCCTTCTGGTACAAAACTCTTACAAGTCTATTATTAATTCACAATAAAAGTGAGTGTTTTGAGTATTTAGATTGCCTCCTTAGTGACATCCTTCTTCAGGGTATATTGATGTCTGCAGAATAGGGTACATACTGGTCACACTCAGAAATCTTTTCTTTCTAGGCCACAGGTGGAAAAGTGTAGGAAAAGTACCAACATTTTCATCAGCAAAGCTCTTGAAACAGTATGGTACATACCAGTTTAAGAGACAGCTAGATGTCTTTTTGAAATGATCTAAGAAAGCTTACAGAAATTGAAGGTGGTATGAAGGTAACGGCAGAGACTGATTTAATTAGAGGTTTAATTAAAGATGTAATTGTATTAGCTAAGCTTAGCTGGCAATTACTGGGCAATAACTTATGGAATAGGGATCTCCTCTGCTTCCCCCATCATTTCTATATCCTCCTTTCGCTGCTGAATAGCTCTCCCTCGCATGAAAGTGGGAGCTGGGCCTGGAGCATGTCTCCTCACTGTGCTAGTGAGTACTTGTACTGAATCCTGTGACATCTATGAACTTGCAGCAGCTTGAACCTTGCTTGTAACCCAGATCCCAGAGCAGCTGGAGGGCATTATTAAAAAAAAAAATTAAAAAAAATAAAAGGAAGAAAAGACAACAAACATTGCCAACAAATAAAAATTCTTTTCCAGTTTCAGGAAAAAATGTCTGGAAAAGTGTCAGAGCACATCCAGACTCTCCTTGGGTGTTGCCCGATTCTCAGCAATGCAGAGGAGGTAGAAGGTGACATTGGAAGCATGTGGGAGCTGAGGGAGCTGTCTGGCAGCACAATGTGTGTACACATATGTACAGACTCCTGATTACCTCTAAAAAGCCTGGAGCTCAGGGAATTTTAAGCTTTTCTGACCCCTGTTCTAAACCCCAAAGAAGTCCTTTTACAATTCAAACCCCCATTTTCTTCTGCTTTACTGTAGAAAATCCCCTTCTCTATTGAAATGGAGAAGTTTGCAGTTCATAGTAAATAATAATGAGGATTATTGTAAAAGATTCAGGTTATTTCCGCCCTCCTGCTAAGCTTTCTTTCATTTCATCATAGGTTTATTTTGTACCGCAATGAAGCTGTGAGATACATACATTGAACAGAAATTAAAGTCATGCTTTCATCACAGTCCTGAATCTAGTTGATTGGCTTGCTGCTACAGGCATCTATCTGCAGGCACCTTGTACTATAGTACAGTAGTGTTATGACTTTGGAGGCCCAGCTATTTTAAATCATAATAGTGACACAGTGTGCATGCTTTCTTTCAAAAAGCCTGGGCAAGCCACTCTGAGCTGATTTTCTTGGCACACTGCATACCTATAATTTTGCCTTATATTTTGAAATGTGGGTATCTAGGCATAGAATCAAAAAGCTTCACCAAATATACAAGGTTTTTTGGGTTTTGTTTTTCTAAGAAAAACACAACAACAAACGCATTCTTGGCTTTTAGATTGGTAGTATTCCTCTAACGGCTATAGATGTTTAAAAACTGAGAAAGCTACTGGGGAAAAAGGAAAAAGAAACATGATGATTGTGGAGGACGTTTTGAGGGAGTTTTGGCAAGACCATCCTGGTGTTTTGATAGTGAATTTTTCTACCATGATTTTGGTCCTCTGCTAATATGCCTACAGCAACTGGATTACTCAGGACAGCTAGAAAGAAGTGATAATCTTTCATGAAAAACCTGAACAGCTATGCATGTGCTGTAGTAGTGGTCAGCTGAACTGACTTATGCTACAATTGTCTAATGGACGCAGTTTATTTTGAGTTTATTTCCGTTGTTTGTGCTGCTCAAGGAAGTCAGGTCCTGATAAGAGGATCTAGTTCTGTTGCTCCCTGTTTCATCTCCCAATAGGCTGGTTTTAGAGGTTGTGGCAGACACTGTAGGTGCTCAACATCACTTTAAAAATCAGCCCCTACCTCTCCTCTGGAAAGGAATGTAATGCTGTACTGCACACAGTTGGAGAGACAGCTGCTTTTCACACTGCAGACACTGAGCATCAGAAGAGCTAAATCCACTCTTGCTGATCTCTGTGAAAAGAGAGAGTTCAACAAAGTTCTCAAACGATCTGTAATTTGGGATAATGGTGTAATTAACCTTATGATAATAGCATGAAATGGATAGCTGTATCAGCTCCATTCAAGAACAAACAGGAGACCCAACTTCAACTGAAAGTAGCTAAGAAGGACCTTTCTGTTGTTTTCTATTTAGTGTATGAAATGGGTAAATTCTGCCTATGCTATCAGGGATAAGGTTGAGGAAGAGTATCTCCCGCTTTTCCTGTATAGGTACAGGAAACTATCCAAGTCTGAATATAAAGAAAAAAGTGACTGAGGGAGAGTTGACTAATGAGGTTTTAATTGTATATTTTTGGTAGAGATTAATCGCTGTAGTGTTGTAGTAGTACAAATGAGAACTTTTTGTGCATGTGTTTTTTGATCATTCCTAACTATTTCCTATGCATTGAACTACTCTAAACCGCAATATTGGAAGAGATTGCTGTGACCTAAAGTTTCCATTATTTTCTCAGTGTTGTTTTTTTTCTCCTTTTTCTCCACTCTGAGAAAAGGCCTTTTTCCTCATAATGAAGAACAGTACACTGCATCCGTTTTTTTCTCATCTTCCTCTTCGCCTCAGATTTGTCCATTCCCTGTGACTGCTGGTAATGATGCTTTCCCTAACTGCTTCCGTCAAAGACTTTCTGATGTTATCCTTGTTTACCAGAGGTTGGTTTTGGTTCATGGTAGTTTTTAGACTTAAAGCTCTTCCAAAAGTGTCTTCTATTTCCAGACAAAAGGATTTGATTTCAGAAAATTAGTCTCTGTAGCTAGTTGTAGGGAGGCAGGTTGGTTAAAGTTTACAACCTCTTTTTGTTTAGCCTCTGGAACAGTGCCATGGAGTCTCAGATTTCTTGTATAAAGAAAGGTCTGTATTTGGTCAGAAGGTAACCAGGCAAGGTATATGAAGGCTGCAGGGTAAATGGCTTTTTCAACAATGAAATCAGCCTGGGGTCTTTAAGATTCCAGCCGTGCTTTGTCTCAAGACAGTGTTGAGTCAGCAAAATTCCTAAAAACTTCAGGAGAGCAAAATAACCACCCTTGGAAAAAAAACCATAACAAAACAATTCTTCATAAAAGACTAAACTGGAAGAAATTTCCAGCAAATCTGATGAGCCTTGTGAAGTTCCTTGGCTCTCGGGGAATCAGAAGAGGTGTGGGCTACCCACATCTTCCTTTCCTTGCCAGTGAGTTCTGTGTGCTTTGGTTGTCACATGCATACACATGGGGAATGGTATCTCATGCAAAATATATTGCTGCACTGTTGTTCTGGGAGCAAATGCACTAATGCACCTTGAATCTGAGGATTAAGTATCTTAAATAGCTATTCCTGCAAACGGGATTCACCATGCTCCCATCTTGCTGAAACTGAAGGTGTCACTCTACAATTGCTAAATCACATTCATATGCTACTCCAGGGTACAGAAGCTTTGCCTCAGGCAGAATAAAGGACAGGAAGAAAAGAAACAGGCTCTTACAAACCTTGCATTCAACTAACAGCTTAAAGTTGTATTGGGAGAGATGCAGTAGTGGAGCTCTGTGGTTTTGTAATCTCGTTTTCCTGATTACATCAAATTAGTGAGGAAATGTGTCTCTTGTTTTGTTTGCTCATTTATCTCTTGGAGTATTGTAGCCTTTCAGCAAATTTCCAGTTGCATGCTATTTGATTCTTTCTTTGCAATAATCTATTGAATAAATTCCATCATGAAGAAAATAAAATGATAGGAATCTGATTTTGGCCATCTTTCCACATGGTTTGGAGAAGTTTGCAAATTGTCTCAATGTGTGTAAGCTCATCCTTGAATATCAGCAAATTAACTTGGCTGGCACAGTTGTCTAAACTTTGCAGTTTACAGTATGTTTCACTGTTCCTGGTCACTGTACATCTCTTCCACTATCAATTGCTACTGAGAAAACATCACTGAATTAATAACGGTTTATTTTACAAACTCATGAAAGTCCCAGTATTTTTTTGACTATCTGTGGAAGCTTGCTTTTGGTAAAACCATGAGGCTTATGCTAGAATTAATTTCATGCAGTTTTAGACATGTGGAACTGTAGCACTAACTCAAGGCTGCTGCAATATGTGGTGCTGAGCTGCAATCATCAAGCTTCTTTGTGAGGTCCTAGCAATCTCTTGCTTTTGGTCATATTACAGGTTGACCCATTCTGAGCTGAATTTTTGCAGGATTATGCATAGATGGTTGGTCTTGCAATGAAACCTTTCCGGAAGTAAGCATTTCTTGTGCTTTTTATCTCAGTTCCTGGTTTTCTAAAAGTACATCTGAGACAAAGATGTTTGAATATTTGTCTTTGAACAAATGGGCTGGAGAAGCCCTAGCCGTTGGGGAGAGAGTGTTGTATCTTTCCTGATACTGACTGGTGCCTGGTTTGTTTCGATTTTTATAGAATACTTATTATCTGCTTAAGCTAAGCAAGAAAGAATATGAAGTCTAGTTCACTAAGTGTGCGAGGTGATGCCAAGTGGTATCAAATAGTCCTCTTCTGGCAACAGTGGGCTGTTGTTCAGTATCCTCATGCAGGTTAACCACAGAGTTGCTCCTGAGAATCTTTCTGATTTATGATGACATTGCTGGCAACAACCAAAACCTCTATAGCAGTGCTTTCCACAGTGCTGTGTTAGCAGTTTCTTAAATATGCACACACACACACACACACTCTCTTAATATACGTATTTATAGCGGAGTATATTCTACTATTCATCCTCTTTTTCTTCACACTTAAATGATGTTTATTCAGCATTAATGTATCTGTCTACATCTCTGATTGCAAGTTTAGCATCTGTACCAACTACAAAACTGTGCTAGTCAGAACAGCCCTGGGAAATTAGTTATATTGATCTTGTGTTCAAGCACCTTGCTGTGAGGA
>NW_009931511.1:7599-8476 GCF_000696875.1 Nestor notabilis | reverse complement strand
GAGGCAAGTAACTCAGTTTCTGGGATGACACAACTTGTCTCAATAAAGCACATAAAATGTTATCAGAGAATCAGCTCTGTATTCATATATGCAGTAATTATAATACAGTTTAAAATATAATTTGTCATCAGAACAGTGTTTCTGCTGTGTTTGAAAGATATGTCTTTTCCAAATTAATAATAATAAAAAAGAGCCTTTCATCTACAAATAGCAAAATTTGCATTAAAGTGTTTGTATCTGTAGTATCATTCTCGATACCCTGTTTTTACCTTTCCCTTTGTCCCCAAGGAATTAAAGAAGCTCTGCCCTGCCTTGACTTTTATATATATTGTGCTTCATCCATTTCTTATTCCTGTGGTCTTGCTGGGCAAAAATGCAGATAAAAACTACACAGATGTGTAACTCACGCGATTTATGTGTTCTGTCTCAAGCTGAAGGTTTTGGGTTTTGATTTTTTTTTCTGACTGATTTTGGTAGGTTCCCCTACTCTTTGGTTTGTCTAGATCAAGGCAGAGTTTTGTCTGTTCTGAGGAAGTAGCATCACATAATCCTAGCCCCTGAGCTGTAAATGTTGTGCCAGTAATGAGCTACATACTGTAGTATAACACTTTCTAGAAGGCAGACTGTGAGCTCTCCACTCAGGTCCAGTTGAGATCTGGACAGTCACATAGTTCAGGCTTTTACTCCTTTCTTCCAGCTTATGAATTCATAAATAAAAAGAAGTCAAAGCACATAAACCACTCTTTTATTATTATTATTATTATATTGGTATTCTATTTTTTCTTGTAAGAAGTTGGTGCAGAGTCACAAGTTTAATGAGAAACAGTGACCACGGGAGGGATAAATGCACATGATCACAAGTGGGATAGAAAACATT
>NW_009931511.1:0-7568 GCF_000696875.1 Nestor notabilis | reverse complement strand
CATTCCTGCAGTAGACAGAGATGTGTGGGAATACCCAGACTATACTATGTTGAGGTCCAAATTCTTCCCTTGGGTGCAAGTCCCGCAGCCTAACACATGCAGGCAACACAAATCTGATATTTTCTTCTGTCACTTTCTGCTATAATATTGTCCAGCACCAAAATAGACCTTTCAAGGAAATAATTTAAAACTACCTGTTGAAGAAACATTTCCTTCTTAATATTGCAAAGGGAATTTTGCAAAAAAGAATTCCTAAAGAATTCTAATAACTGAAGTTACTAGGTGACTAAAAAAAATAGCAACTTTACTAGGTTCTAAAAAACCTAGTAAACTCTAATTTTACTAATTAGAGAAAAGAAACCTAAACTAAATAAACTCGAATAACCTATGAATGAATAATTGAATTCTTCTGCTGGATAGGGAAAGTCCTTGAATACACTGATTATCATTCTACCTTTTCATCTGGATAGGGGTTTATTTTGTATAACTTGCTTGAACCAGTAGCAATTGGAAAAAGAGATACTGAGTTCTCTCATGATGTGGATGTATTCTTGGTCACAAATACATTAAATGCAACTTAATAGCTTCAGTAATGAGAACGCAGTAACGTTCTTACATAGGTCTGTGATGCACGTCACTTGGAATACAGAAGGAGCAGTTGTAAGCTGTAGGGACTATGGGGAATAAGGAAAAATTCTGCAATAAAGGTTGTGTTAAGAACTGAACCCTCTCATTACAGAATCAATATATTTGGAAGGTAATATGGCTATGCATATCCTTAAGTATAGTAGAGGGAAAAAAAAAAAGACAATAATGTTGCACCAAGAATTTTTGCAGTGGAGAAAGCAGGATCTGACAAGTAACATGTTTTTTGTTGGTCCCTGCTGTTTAATTCCCTGACTGCTGTCAGGGTGCTAGTGAAACAGAATAAAGCAGCTTAATAAGCCGTATTAGTTTATTACCCACTCCACAGACCAGCTCAGGGCAAGACACACAACCCACTTGTTTTCTGTTCCTTGCTGCTAACTGTGATTTCCATTCAAGGCTATGACAGGCAGTGGTGTTTGGAGGGATGCAGACTTTTCTTTCTATTTTTCTGACAGATTTGATGTCTTCTACTATGTGCTCCTCAATGATTTCTTTTCTTTATGTTATGTTACATTATGTTACGTTACGTTACATTATATGTTGTTTCTGAAGCATTGAGGCCTGGAAGATGATTTCCTTTACTCTTTCCAGTCTTTACTCATGTTTATCGTCTCATTTCCCCACTGTTCCCAGGCGCACCTCTGCCATAACGTTTTTCCAGGTGCTTCCCACACTATCCTTTATGTCTTTTTTCTCTTGTTTGCATTTGAATTGGAGATATTTTTATTGTGTTGTCTTGGCTCAGACAGGGTTAATTGGCAGTGCTGGGAAAGCATTCACTTGTGGTGATCTCAGTCTTGGTGGAACCCACACCAGACTTGAGATTCAGGCAAGGTGAAAGTCCTGGGGTTTTGCTGTTTGGGACCGTGGGCTAACAGACTGCTAAGGGATATTTGTTGCTAGCGTCTCTGTACTGGAAAGGTAAAATCTGCCAATTTTGAGACAGTAATACTGTGGTTTTCACACGATCATCAAGAAAACACATTCTTTGTCCAGAATGTTATCTTATCAGAATTAAGGTTTCTGCTTAAGAACATGGAGGGCCAGAGTTTTCCTAAAAAACCCTTTTTCTTTTTTATATGTATGTGTGTGTGTGTGTATATACATTCATTTTTCCTTGACATCGCTCTTAGAGAAGGCAGGTAATTTTCTGAAATTTCCCAAAGACTTTGAGACAGATACTGAACATTTAAAAAATCAGGCTCATAAGTTGTACTTTGGCAGAATAACTGCCAAATAACAGGAAGTGTGGGATAGACTACGCAACTGTTAATGTATTAGTTACAACTGTTCTTATTACCTGAGTGAACATGTGACCCATTTTACTATTCTAAGCATACATTTTGATGATGATTATAAAACCTTTTACAATTGCGCATGTGTCAAATGCTAGCTGAACAAGGAAATGCAGTGCCCTCTTAAAGATTTGATTTTGTGACTGTAGAAAGTGAGTTTTCTTGTCAGTCTTCTGAAGCCTGTAATAATTTCTTCTGCCCAAATAACAGTACTGGTGAGACAGTATTATTTATCAGTGAACAAGCAATTTACTGCACTGAGTAAATAGGGCTGTTCTTCCAGGGAAGCTCACAAAATATTTGGTGAAATGAAGATTTAGCGAAATGAAAAAATAGTTCTGTACTAAAAGTGTGTGTGTTTGTGTGTGTGTTTGTGTGTGTGTGTGCGTGCATATAGATGTCTACCTGTGAATTTGGTTTTTTAGAAGAGTTTGAAACATTAGCAGTAAAAAATAAATAAATAAATAAATATAGTGCAAGTGCCTTAAATCTGTCACAGTCCTCTTGGACTGTGTCAGGCAGCCCATCTCTGTAGTAAGCGTGGCACACTATACATTGGGTGACTCAGGGTCCCTGTACCTCATTGCAAGCAGACAGATAGCATCTTCAAAGGAGGGTGAGCTGACGTGGAATTAAAAAGCAAGTGGGAGCCAGGAGATAAAAGAGATAAAGGCGAACTTGCCACACGCTGCTGTTGTGGGTATCTTTACAACAATTTATCTGAGTAAAATTGCTGGACTCTTTCCTCAGTACTAATGATGATGTTGCAATACTCTGGCACTTAAAAACCAGCCAGCCATTTCAAAGATTGTTTTCACTCTGCCTTCCTGTGTGTAAATCCCATTAATGTAAATAGAGCTGCAAGCACGCTAGAGAAAAGGGCAGTAGGTTTTTAGAGCTGGCTCTGAAAAACACCAGGAACTTAACAGCAATAGCTGTATTTAAGCCTTAATCTAAGGGTGAGGTGCTCTTTACATACTTCCTTGAAGCATGAAAAAAAAAATGCATGTGAATGAGAAAACATAACAGAGGTAGAGAGTAGACATTAGGATAATATAGAGTTGCTTGGCATTTGCTTGCGAGTCAGGCCGAATAGCAAGTGAACAATTACACACTGGTTTAATGACACTACTTTAACCTACTGGACTCCACTGACCTGCAGCAGGTTGCTTTCTCTGGAAGTGCTAGCTTAAGCTGTAGCACATTTCAATGTTACTTGCTCAATGTAAAAACATTTTATTTGAAAAAGACTGTTCCCAAATATGATGTTGCACACTTGGCTTTAATTCATCAAGGTACTTAAGTACTTGCCATGTGTAAGTATAAATTATTACTGTCCACTTCAGATAGAAGTACTATTGCTTCAGATTTATATTCTGCTTAAGTAGCTTGTTGAACAAAGGTCCTCATTTGTAGTTAGGCTTCTTTTTTTTTCCCTAACTTTAAAAACAACTGTGACTTTACTGTTTTTAAGAAGCTTACAGCTTTTACTGGTAATGTTGAATCACGACTGCCGTGGCCTTTTGTCTCTGTGTGTATAAATCCTGGTCAGTGTGTGAGAGCAGAGCATTCTAACCGCATGCCCTAAACTCCACATATGGCTAGAAATTTTTAACTTCCTTATCTCTGGGGTTAAGGACTAGACAGTTTGCCAGGACAAAAACTTCAGATTCCCAAAGATCAGATCACTGCAGTGAAATCAACACTATACAACTTCAGAAGCTTGCTTTATATGCGAGTAAGTCACATATTATAGTGTTGACTGCTGAAAAGCAGCAGAGTCCCATGTGTCCCATTCATTTATGCAGGATTCATGAGATTTCCTTCCAGCCCTTTACTCCTTTTCACCAGTCAGCACTGTTGTATAGTATTTAGGAAGTCACTGATAAATCTCACATGGCAGTACAGGTTAGTGGAAACAGCGTATGATAAAAGCTGGAAGTCCTTTTTGAGGTATCTACAAGGTAGGTCCATGTGTAATTTCTCTTCTATTTTATGCAACAAAAAAGTCTTACCACATCTCTAGTCATAGGAACAGATCCTTCATAGTGAAAATAGCTGAAATTTTTTTTAGAAAGACATTGGTTTCAAATAGAAGAAAGTTGCTGATTCTTGGGTGCTTAAGGAGGAATGGTGAGTTTTAGGCATTAGGAAAGCCTGCAAGACTTGCATGGGAGCTCCTTCCCCATGGTATTTTTCACAGTAAATCAATTCCAAGCCAAACGAAGGCATGTGTGTGTGTGACCTGTATGTGACAAGCGGCAAGCCTTGAGATTATCTGAATGTTTCCCAGCAGCCTGCTAGTGGCACACACTCCTCAGCTCTGCTACACTTGGCTGGTTAAAACAGCTCAAAGCATTGTGTGTAACATCCCCAATCTAAGTCAACCATCTCTTACTGCACACTGCATAAGGAGCCTAAAGATTGCACTCAAATCACAGGCTATCTATCTATGTAAAGGTTGGCGGTTCTGCCACTGGGTTTGGCAAACCCCAAGTCCACCTGCATACTTCATCTTTTATATGGATGTGTCAAATCCCTGACTATGTAATAGGTGATGGGATAGTTTCTTCTTTCAGCTCATTGCTTTCTTTGTTTATTTTAAACCTAAAAGTTCATTGCAGCTGGCTCAGCAGCATTCAGGTCATGGCTGATAACCCTCTTTGTTCTACTGTCAGTATAGCTGATGATACAGATAAAAGTGGAAGAGAGGCCAAAAATCTAGAGAAGTGTTCCCATACTCCTACCATTTAGTGAGCTGAATCTGCTGGCACACTTGTGCAGAGGTCTGACAAACAGCGCAAGGCATGAAGTGTGACTTGGCAGCATCCCCAAAACACAGGTTGCAACAGGATGTACCTAAAGAAGAATACGAGAACCCAGGCTGACTGAGATGGTGGGGAAGGAGCTGGAATGGGAGAAGGTGTTGACACTACAGGGAAGCACACACAGTCCAGGAAAGACTTTGTGTCATAGTACTGTTTCTGGTTGTTTTGTTTTTTTTCCCCAAATGTGTTAATCAACACGTAACCAACCAAAGTTTCAGATTCTCCAGAATATGCCCATTTGGGACATTCAGTACTTTTATTTCTGTTTTCCTGTCCCACTTCATCCTTGCTGCCAGCTGGTCTCTGAATTAAATGCTGCTTACTTTAAGAGATACCTGGCTCATAGCGTACCCAGCAGAGTCACAACTGTATCAAATTTGTGGAACTGTTGTACAATTAAGTTGTTTGGTTACATGCAATGAGTGTAACTTTACATAAATTATGAAAAAAACCCGACAAATGCATAAGCTAAATTGTCGTGAACTTTACACTCAAACCCAGAAATTCATTATTTTACAATGAAATTGCTATTTTACTGAAAATATGAGGTTCCTTCAGTGGCTTCTTCCGAAAGTAACAACCCACAAAGCCTTGAAAGACTGAAAAATAAGAATAATAATTACTGATATGAAGTGGGAAATTCTGCACTTAATGTGATTATATCAATAGCTGTCACTTCTTCCTAAGCCAAACATGACATCTCTTTCCATTGTTTTCCAGTGAAAACACTCATCTGTGTGCTTGTACATAATCTGGCATTTCTCTCATCTGTTCTCTGGATAATGTGTTGAGTTGTTTTGGGTTTTTTTCTAAAGAGAGTGATTACTTGTCCATCAAAAATAGTTTGTTTAAATAGATACTGAGGAGGAGCTATGACACCACGTATTTTCCACTGGGTGTTATTACATGTACATTTTCTTAGTGCAACCTCTGATCTTCTACCTGTTTCTTACAATCAAAAGAGAAAAATGGCAGAGAAAGTATAACTGATTTACTAACTGCTGAAAAAGTCTCCAGATATGCTGGGAATGGGAATTGCTTCAGGAAGGGAGAACTTCCATTTTCACAGGGTGGCTCCAAGGGCAGTACTGCTGCCGCCTTCCCCTCCCTGCAGTCGCTTTGATTTAAAGGAACTTAAGTATATCCATGATTGCTTTGAGCCCCACTTCACATCAAAGTGTGTGGAAAAACTGCCAATTAACTTTAAGGTTGTAGGATCATGACCTTGCTTCTAAGATCAGAAGTAGGATCACAAGTAGCAAGTTAGGCAATGTTACACTTGAGGACAGTAGCACCTATAAAGCCAGTAAATTTCAGTGACCTGTATTCTGCTCTGAGGGGAACTGAACACTGATTATAAATGTCTGTGTGTGTTGTTATGCTTGTGAGAAGTCTCATTATATGTTTCATAATTTAAATTATTTTTACGTTTGTTTTCAAAAACTGAGAATTTGGGGCAAGAAAGTTTTAGTATGATACTTTTGCTTTATCAGCAAAGAAATATTGCTGTAAAAATCCATTTTGCAATGTATATTATATATTTGTAGAAGCAGATTTTGGCTGAAGAGCTTAAGTTTCACCTGAGGAAACAGTCTATAATTCTGATAACCAGGCAATGCTGCCTGCTGCTTAAGCACTATTTCAAACATCTCCAGAGGTCACCTAAGTGCAGGTGAGCAACTATGTTATCTAATTGCAGTTGGAAGACACATCTTCATTCTCCTATCCTACCAGCTTTTTTACTGGATTAAGACCCTATAAAGTTCTGTGCTTAGGGATTTCTGTGTTTTAGGATTAGTTGGTCAGGTGTGTTAAGGGGAATGTGTTTCAACTACAGAGCCGCGTCCACCTGGAAGGATGGTGCAGGTTGACCTTCTGAACTGCTTTTTGCCATGAGAGCTCTGCTGCTCCAGGTGGACATCATATAATGTCTTGCCTATCTCAAAAATAGTGTTTTGACAATGTCTGTTTTACTTATTCAAAAATGAGCTTGTATTCAAGTATAACACTGTGGCACTTTGTATTTTGACCATAAGATAAATATATAGTCTTTTTTTCCTGTGGGAATTGTCATGAGTGGGCTCATGGGCATTTCTGTCCAAGTGTGAGAGCTGCAAGAGTTAGTGGCAACATTTTCAAACTTTTATGCTGCAGTATTGAACCTAGGCTGCTTTTAGCAGAGGAGGTTCAACACCACTTGAAAAGTATTGGGTTTTTTAGTGATGTACAATGCTAACACCAAAAAGTCCCTCGCTTGGGCTTGATGTGCTTTTCATTAAAGCTCACTGGAGGTCAAACGGTGCAAGACTGGGTCCCAGAGGCACAAAGCAGAGAACAGAACTCTATGAAGATTACATGACACAGAAACGCTTTTTGCTTATGGCTTTGCACAGAATACTCACTTTGAAATATTTTTCCTCCCATAAAAATCACCAGTTTTGTTTCTTTTTTCTTGAAGTGCAATGATTTCTAAGGAGCTGTGTGATTTATTGTTTGTCCTGTACTTTATGGAATATTTAATTAGCAAAGGTCCTTCTGTTACTGCACCTTTTGAAGAAAGTTCAGGATCCCCCTGACAGCTGCCATTTTTTATACCCTGATACCATTACCTGCAGCAAATCTTTGCTGCTCGAGCTTGCTTTTCTCTGATCCTACTCAGTCACGAAAGGCGGTGGAGTCTTCCAGCTTTCTCCGTGCCTTGTCTGCTTTTATTTTTCTGAGGAAGCCAGATGGTGCATGCCACATGTAATTTGTGTCAAAACTAGTTAATACTGAACTGCTGCAGCATTTTTTTTTT
>NW_009931510.1:28547-32874 GCF_000696875.1 Nestor notabilis | reverse complement strand
GGCGCTGCCCGCACCTCGCGGGGAAGGGTTGTTCAGTCGGCTCCGGGCGCCCTCGCTGCGGCGCGGAGCGGGGACCGGCGCGGTCAGTGCCCTCCCTTTGCGGGGGGGAGTCCGCGCGTTCCTTCTGAGGGGAGCGGAGCCCGCGACACTCGCTGTGGGGAAGGTTTGATGGTTCCTGTCGCTCCCTGTCACCCCGGGGCTCTCTGTGAAAGACATCAGGGGAGCTGAAGGGAATCCGAGTATAAACCGCACCTCCTTTACACAGCAAGATTCATCTAGGCTCCGGGCAGTAAGTTTGTATTTCAGCCTCTCCATCCCAGGTGTTTCACCATAAACCTGTGCTGCATCACTAGCTTTTTTCTTCTTCATTATGTTATACAACTTACAGTCTTCTTACTGGAGATAACACTAAACTGCACATTCAAAGCTTGATGTGGCCCATTTCTATGCTATTCGAGTTATAATTTCCCTTTTCTCCAGTGTACACCAAGACGCTCATTCCAGATACTAGATTCAAATTCATAAGGCTTTAATTTCTTTCCCTGTCTCTCCCTCTGCTCACACTATTCTCTCTGGAACCTAAGTATCATTCAATTCCTGTACAATGTCCTGGGTTTAATTTTTCTGCCACAATAACCTGTTTTCCTGATCCTCCTAAATTCAGTCAGTCCAATACTCCAGCCTGCAGCTAGCACTATCTATCTCCTCTCCTCCATTTAGGGATACATATGTTATTTACTCGACAGAAGTTAATTAAGTCATCTATTGTAACCCTTTCAGCTAGTGGCAAAATCTGTATCATTCCTTCAAAGTTTGTGGTTCTATTTATGTGCTAGAAGATGCACTAGAGTTTTCCTCCGACAGTAAAGCAAAGCTAGAACTTTCTTGTAGTTGACTGGGGTGTGCAGTATACCAGCTGCTTTGAAGCATTGCAACCCCTTGATACAGGCCAGTCTGTGCTATAAAGCTGTACTACTTCGACTATGTTAGTTTACTTACACAACTACAATGAATACACTTTTTTTCACATAAGGATGGTTTTCCACTGTGAAAACACACTAAACAGCCATACATAAAACAATACATCCATACAAGGGCTCTTATACATAGGTAAGGAAAATAAAAATTGCATCCTAATGGGGGAGGCGTTCTCCAGCCCTTCTCTCTAGAGCGTACCAGACATCACTCTTACATAAAGCACAGCTGACACATCCAGCTATTACCATAAAGGAACAGAATAACCTTACCTCCCCAGGGTAGCTGACCAAATTTGGGTTTGTTTGGAACATTTGCAGAAACTTTGTTCCCAGTTAGTTTAGGAAAAGATTCAGCAGCTATGGTGCTGTGAAGACATTATCCTACTCATTTGTTAGGCTCCGGTGGCTTTTTGCACATTGAAGGTAACAGATGAGGCATTCCTCTGCACTTCTGCAGTTTAGGAAAACCTGCTGGAAACAGCTCTTTACTGCTGAGAGACAGCACTATAGATGTGCATGGCAGAATAATGCAAGTGGAGACAAGCCAGGCTGGCTCTTGTTGATCAACAAATGCTGGAAACCCAGGAGCAAGCCAAAAGAAGAGGTAGAATCAAGTCGTTGTTTTTACTTGAAGCTTTAATGTAGATGTTAGAAGGGATAAGTAGCGATTAAAACAAATCTATACCCAGGAGCTGAGAGACAACAGGCAGAAAAAAATAAGTATAATACAAGCTATCAACTTAGTGGTTCATGTAGTGTTTGCAAACAGCAAGTGTAGTTCTTTCAGTGTAGTGGCCTAAACCTTTGTAAGGCTCTAGGCCAGAGCTATTTTTCTGAGAGACCTTGGGTGACACTTTTGACTTGCAGATGAACATGATGTTGCCTTTCCTACTAGAAGAAAACAAAAGAGGACCATTATTTGATTTCTTATGATAATAATCTATAAAATGCAAAGGAGAAAAAAAGATGCTGATAACTAAAATGATAGCCTAAAGAGGTTATCTCACACACTCTTGGAAAAGAGCCTGTCAGCTGCCTGGTACTCAGGGCCGTCCATCTAATTTCTGATCCACAGTCCTCCATGGAGAGTTATCAAATTCCTGAATTGAAACAGGTTTATCTGACCCTGTTAATGCACTGAATGATGGGGAGAGAAAGACAAGCCAAGGTAGTGCTTAGAAACCCAGAAAAAAATCAAATTCTGAGTACAGAAATGAGTTATTTTTTTACCTGTTTCTTAATAACAAAGCTCTATTTTTGGCAGCAGACATGCACTGTCAAATGAATACTCTGTCTTTTGAAATTATTAGTTATATTAAGCTAAGTCTCACATTATCTCTCTATAATATTTTATAAACCTTTTCTAAAATAGATCAAAACTCTGGACTTAGTGAAGAGATTGGGATCAAACTAGACATAACATAACTACAAGTCAACAGAACCCAAATCATGACTCAAAAGCTTGAGGTTGTTGTAGCTGCCAATCATACTGATGTTCTGCTCAGGTTTGAGGCATTCTACAACTACCTGAAAGGAGAATGGAGCCAGGTGGCTGGTCTCTTTTCCCAAGTAACAAGTGATGGTAACGTCCTCAAGCTGTTCCAGAGGACGTTTAGACTGGATATTAGGAAAACTTTATTCCTGCAAAGGGTGATCAGGCATTGGAACAGGCTGCCCAGAGCAGTGGTGGAATCAGAGACCCTGGAAATGTTCACAAACTGTGTAGATGAGGCCTTTGGTGACAGGGTTTAGTGATGGCCTTCACAGTGCTGAGGAATGGTTGGGCTTGATCTTCAAGGTCTTTTCCAACCCAGTTGATTCTATGGTTTAGTTTAGACATGAAGATTAACTCTGTTTGATAGACACTCCTTTTTCATGAGGTATCTTCTAATCTCTCCTGACAAAGACTAAGATCTACTATTTCAGTCTTGCTCCATCATAATTTGTGTAGCTCTATGCAATATCTGTGTTGCAATCTGTAAAAATTTGTCCTGATAAGAACAGGAGGACTGAGTCTCCAGATTTGTTTTCCATCAGGAAGTTGTTTTGCTAGTAAAACAGGCTACGAGAGAGTGATGTTTTAAATTAAATTTTGTACTTCCATAGCACTTTTCAGAAAGTCACATGAAGTAGAACCTCAAATTAAAACCTAATTAGATAAGTAGCATATGTCAATTATTTCCTTAAGAAGTATAGCCATCTCAAAAGTTAATTATAGCCAGCTGTTAACTATTGCCCAGAAAGAAAACTAAACTTACTCCAAAAGAAACTCATGAGGTGCAATGAGCGCAAAATTCTGCACCTGAAAATGCCCCGTAATTCAATTCAGGATGAGCAGCAGCTCTGATGAGAAAGACCTGAAGGTTATGGGAAACACCAGCTTGAACACCAGCCAGCTGTGCACTCGTACCACAATTATTTGTGGTACACTACACTAGTGTAGTGGCTAACACTAGGAGAAATATAGCCAGCAGTTCAAAGGGTTATTACTCCCCTGTATTTGGCATGACTGCAGCTGCACCTCCAATTCCATGTCTAGCTTTCCCACTTCACATCCTCTCCATTCAGTAAAGATGTTGGAAAACTGGAGAAGGTCCAAAACAGGGCTCCCCAGAGATGGTCAGGAGTCTACGATATGTAAACTGTGAGAAATAAACAAAATGGGTTTATTTAATATGAAAAATAAACGAAGGAGTCCCAGCAGCCTACAATTATTTGAAAGTCACTTACAAAGATGACAGTATCAAGCTCTTTTTAGTGCTAAAAGATCTGATTAGTGACAACAGCCACACGTGATGGCATATGAGGGTCAGCTTGAACACTAGGTTTGTACAGCCTTAGTAATGTACCGTCAGAACAACTTACTCACAAAGTAGTAAAATATCTATCCTTGAAGGTTTTCAAAACTTGCCTTGGCCAAGCTGCATCTGACCCAGTTTGGTGATAGCAATAGTAAAGCTTCAGAACAGGAGTCTGGATTAGGTAACCTTCAATGGTGATAATAGAGGATATAATAAAAAGCAAACGCAAGGGAGTTGGAACAAGGAAGTAGACACATTTTGTATCAATTTTTATGCAGTACGTTTTAACAGTATGAAAAAAACTCAATGTTGACAGAATTGTCAAGTCCACCTCTTTCAAGGAGGGCAGCTCTGTACTACTTAAAGCTCCACAGTGCAAAATTAATCTTGTTCAATTTTTGCAGTAAAATTGTTTGCAAATGGTCTGGTCTTAGCGAAAAAATGTTAGCTCTAATAAAGCTGTCAGTCACTATGGAGAAGGTCTAGAAAGTAGATCATGGAGCATGCTAAAGTGTGTTGTAGATGAATGGCGGGGGGGGGGGGGGGGGG
>NW_009931510.1:0-28516 GCF_000696875.1 Nestor notabilis | reverse complement strand
GATCTTAAGGTCCTTTCCAACCCAAACTATTCTATGATTCTATGAATTGAAAAATTGAACATTTCTATAAAGATTTTACTTTGTGTTGCTGAGACACGAACCCTTGAAATCTCACTGATTTCTGTATTTTAATACATCATTTCTATGGTAATTTGAGAGATCCTTCTCTCTGGCTAGATAGAATTTTCTTGTATCCGTGGAATTGACTGTGTTTTCTGAATGATGTGAAAAGTTTGGGCCTTGATTCTGCAGCTTAATGTAATTTCATGCTCTCTTTTAAGTTTGTGGTTTATAGATTCATGTTTACATTCTAATAATTTCCTGAATAGAGTTACTTTTCCAGTTTTGGCCTCCACTTGTCCAGCTAACACAACAAACAAAAAGAAACTTACAGTTCATATGTTTACAAAATTTCATTTCCCTCAGCAAAGCAGCTCAGTTTTATTCAAAACTGTTTGGGTCAAAATGCTAAAGCAGAATTACAAGGAGTTTAGCATTCTTGTGCCTGGTATACCCTGGGATCCTTGGAACAACCCTATACAGAAGTGTAAGGATAGTGAAATGTTGGTTTGCTAAAAAATCCTTCTAAAATCATAGTAAGAGACTACAAAGAAAGCATTAATGTCAAGTAACCGGTGAAGAGGGAAAAGCAGAATTATAACAGCAGCATCCAATACACGCACCTATCCAAATTTTTCAGGTAGGCAACCTTATATATAGTCATATTTTTCTTTTCTATTATACATCTCAGTTTTCTTCACATTTTATCTGAAGCAGAAAACAAGGAAGATTATTATTATCCAACTCTGCAGTACCAAAAACCAAACTGCTGCAATATAATTCTCTTTCTGATTAGCAGCCTAATTTGACAAGTAAAGAAGAAAATAATCAGATAGACTAAAAAATAAAATCACTATCAATGAGGAAATTGCCTATCATCTGCTTCCTGTTTCTACTGTATGGACCCATTCTGCATATCTGTGAATCTCTTCTCCAGTAGCAGGAGCCTCAAGAGTAACAGTAGTAGAAACCTTTAGAAAAAAGACATTAACATAGTCCTTAACTGAAGAGTCTACATCTACATTTTTAAAAAGGAAGTTATCATTTAGGCATTTGTTCCTAGATTTCCTATTGTTTCCAGGGTCATCAGCTCCTTGGTTTAGAGATTAAGTCTCTATTATTGCTCAGGGCATTTCTGACAGCCAATTCTTTCATCACACCCAGGCTCATTCTGTTGAGAATCTCTTAGTTTTTACTATTGGGATTTCTTTGGCCACCTACTTGCTCTTTTTCCCAACTACACCTTTTCACTCCTTCTCCCCCAAAAAACAAAAAGCCAAAGGCACGTCACAAACTATTAAAAAGGGCAGCAAGCAAAAGCAAAACAGGGTAGAATGAGCGCAGTTTATGAACATGGCCAGCCGTCTAGTATATAAAACTTATACCTCCACTTATCTATTTCCACACTCATCAAAACAGAAACAGTACGGCAAGAGCATGTGAGCATGATATGCTACTTGCACATGAGGGAGATGTAAAATTAACTGATGTGGTTCATTCAGGAAAGACAGTCTTTCCAGCTGTTCATTTCTCTACAGAACTTGGGCAGCATGATCCAACTCCACAGCTGAAAATCCTAGGATTACAGTAATGTGAACAAAATAGTTCAACAAAACCATTAGGATATCCTCTTTGCAGCAGCTAGCACAGTGATGTAATGTCACTGTATAGCAATATGAGACTTTTCCTTTCCAACCTGTGTAAAACACTTAAGTTCAGTGATGGCCATTTTAAATTTATCTCCCAGCGTGTCTGCATGCCTTGTCAGCCAACATGCCATCTTCCAAAGCAAGAGGAACTACTGAGAATTTCTACAAAGATTTTCTTCATTGCAGCATCATCAGTTAAATCATAACAGGGTGCTTAGATCAGTCTCTTCACAGAAATTACTCTCTTCAGCACCATGCTCACAAGCAGCTTTGCCCTTATTTCCTGCTGCACTACTAGAATCCATCATGGCTGCAAAACCCCACACCAGGTACTGTGTCCTCATTCCAGCTCTCCACAAGAAGTATGGCATGTATTTTCTCTGTCAGCATCATCTGAGATTGGATTGATGCTAAACACATCAGCTGCAAGCCCACACACATTTAGCATGCATCAATCACCTCCCCGTCATTTTGGGAGAAACATACTGAGGTGGGTTATCCCATCCCACAGACTTATGCATTCCACCACCACAGAACTTGCCTGCTTGGCTATGCCGACTGAACTCCCACAACATTCGTGCCTCCTAGCATTAGTGCTAAAGACAATGTTTTGCAGAGAAATTAGCCTGGTGTCATCTGGCCTAGCAATCTTATATTCTGACATGGGAAGAACTGTAACATTACACAGCAGGAAGATAAGCAACATGGTCTTCAAAAAAAAGTTTTCTTTTTATTATAGGTCAAAATTACAATGCTTTGTTCCATAACTGTGTATTTTATGGGGATTTTCAAAATACCAAAGACGGATGGAAAAGTGGGATAAGATTTTCAAACATAACATATTTGTGATCACAAATTGCTTTTAATTTCATCATGATTAAGGAATGTCTCTGAAAATTTCAAATAATTATTAAAAAAAGCTTGTGTATTTCTGTTTTAAGGAGTCATGAAGAAAAAATGTTTCATAATTTAAATACTGTATCATTGAATTTGCAACTCAGAAAATCAAAGTAATGCAGTAGTTCATGTCAGCTGAGGAAAAATTAGACATCAGGAAGTGGATGATGGGAGAGGAGCACTTTCTTTGCCTACAAACACCACATTGATTTAATGGCTCTGTCATAGGCTCAAGTCAAAAGAACTGTGAACGTTCTCAGGGATTTATTTTAAAAGATCTCTAGATTACATTTTGTTCCTATGCACACACAGATAGTATATTAGTCTGTGAAAACATGGCTTACCCTCACCAGATATATTTATTTTCACACTTGTTACATGAGCCAAGTGAACTCACTGCAGACAGGATATTTGTATATTACTCGTATCCTGCACGAACAGTAATTACATGCCAAATACTATAAGGAAAATATAATCTCTCAGAAGATGTAGTACATACTGTTAAAGGATAATAAAAAGGAGTATGAATACCCCAGCCATGGCAGAGGGGTTGGAACTAGATAATCTTAAGGTCCTTTTCAACCTAACTATTCAGGATTCTACGTGGGCTACTTATGAAACACACCAGCAAAATTAGGGTAAACAAAACAACAGAATTATTTCCTTTTTTTTTTTTCTCCTTTTCCTTTTCCAATTTAAATTCTTCTTTTCAGTTTCAGGCAGTCTTGTACTTCTCTAGTTTTCTTATCCTGAATCTTGTGCATTTAAATGATGTTATAAATTGAAAAAGTGAGTCATGTATGGCCACAGAAACAATACAAAACCACAGTTGGCTTCCTATACCTTTAGGTATAATTTTCTAAGTTATTACAGTGAAATAAAGGTTTTCTTCTCTGAGGAGGGCATTTCTAGCTCAACTTTCTCCCTTTTCCTCTTAAGTGGTAATTGGAGATGATGCCAAAGTCTGCAAATATCAGTGCAAAAGATAATTTTACTTTTTTTTTCCTGAGAGAAAAGTGGCATTTTTAGTTTAGCTTTTATGGTAGAAGGAAAGGCATAGAACATTTTTAACACAATGTTCTTTAGACAAAGCAAATAGTAAGCAAAGATTTTGTTCTGCCTCCCTTCCTTTCACATCTCCCCTATAAGGCATCTCTGCAAGAAACATACACTTTTATTTAGCTGTGGGGTGAGAATGCAAAGCAATACATACAGGTACTATCTATATGTCTGTGTATATAGTCTACAGACTTCATATAGGATGTAAAATAGCAAAGGTATTCCCCTCAGGCTCCTGGGGGTTAGTAAGGGGACCATCTTGCTGCCACCGGAAGAGAGACTGTCAAATTCCATCCGACTTCAACAGAGAAATAGGGATAATAGAGGCTTCTTCCCAAACCCACTTTCTACAGCTTGGCTTGCTGAACCTATTGGGAAATGTGTTACCATACTGTTTTATAGTTACCAGCCCTTGAGGTGGGATTGGGTTGACAGAGAAGTGCAAGAATATTTAAGAGGTTTGGCGTTCAAGATGAGGATAAAAGTTCAAAAAGCTTTTATCTTTACTTCATTAGGAGCAGTTGCCTATCTCCATTTCAGTTAACACAAATGACAATGTAATACATTAAATAAAACTACAAATAACTGAATGTATCATCTGTTTAAATTCAGGACAAGTTTTCCATCTTGCTTCATCCCACTGGCTACGTTCATGTATGCTACCTTGCAGTCCTCAATTAAGAGAAAGCTGGAATCATTCAGTATAATACCTTCAACTTAAATACAGCAGATTATTTACCTTTAAGTTAGTAGGAAAATTTAGGGCTCTCTATATCCAAATCAATTTTTAAAAGGCTTTCATGAGAAATAAATGTAATAGCTGTTGAATACTCAATTCTAAATAACCTGCAAAAAAGGTTGATTGTTTTCGGTCAAAGTGGAATTGCAGACAATGGGATTGCATTTTACATTAATGAGATGGTTGTAAATTAAGATAATAATAGCGTAGGCACAGATGCAGCTTTGTAAGTCTACTTTTTCTGTTTGTATTAGGCAGGATTTTAGCCATTCAAAATCTTTACAAATAGCAGTGCTTTTGTAATGTAAATATTCATGACTATTGTGCTAATATGGAATTATACTGATTATTTACACAACAATTCATTGATTTCAGTAGGTCATCCATGCTAGTTACTCTGAAAATGTATTTTTGTAAATTAAGCTCTTTTTAAAATGTTCATCTGTAAAAATAGCAGTTTTGAGTTGGAAAGCAGTAATGAGTGGTGTCCCTCAGGGATCGGTGTTGGGACCTGTCTTGTTCAACATCTTTGTCGGTGACATGGACAGTGGGATTGATGCACCCTCAGCAAGTTTGCCGACGACACCAAGCTGTGTCCCTGCTGATGGCAGGTCAGATGGAACTAGATGATCTCAAGGTCCTTTCCAACCCAAACCATTCTATGATTCTATGATCTCCCAATTTATTTGCATGCATGTAAACCAGATATTTGGTACTGCATGTTAGTAATCAGTTCTACTTCTATGATCACTACACCAAAAAAAAAAGTACATACCTCTTCTTGCTTGTATATAATATCTTGATTTGACATGCTCTAAAGCACTGCATCTCCACAGCTTGTTGAGTGATGTTCAATGGTTTGTACAGCTCTTTAAGCGAGTATTGTTCCCAACTATTACTGCTGCAAAAGTAATGCAAACTGACTGACTATGCTGTATCTCATTTCAGCATCATTTAGAACTGTACAAATGAAGTAGCTGTCAAGAGCAGAAAAATATTTGTCAGTCTCAATGCAAAATCTGCAAACTGTTTTCACATACTCATTTTAACTTCTCATTTGTAAAACACACAAAAAACCTTTGCACTTGAAATCTATAGATTCCGTTTCCCTCTGAACTTTCGTTCAGAGGACTGCAGTTTCTCAAAATGAAAATGCCAGTTCACCTCAGTCTGTCACATGCTGCTTATTTCACTCTGTATCTCAAAAGTACATACTGCCAGTGCTGCAGAAGAGCTTGACAGCTTTATGATGTGCACTAAGGAGTTTAAAAGCAGTGCCAAAACATTTATTTTAAATTAATATTGGAGAACTCTTCTCTCCTTAATTAATTGAGAAGTGCAAAGAAACCATATTGCACAAAGACTGTATAAATAGCCATCAAGTTTGCCAACAACACCAAGCTGCGTGGTGCAGCCAACGCGCTGGAGGGATGGGATCCAGAGGGACATGGACAGGCTCAAGCCTGGTAGGGTCTTGTGAAACTCATGAAGTTCAACAAGGCCAAGTACAATGTCCTGCACCTGTGTCAGGGCTATCCCAAGCACAACTGCAGGCTGCGTGGAGAATGTAGGAGCAGCAGCCCTAGGAATAAGGACCTGGGGGTGTTGGTAGACAAGCAGCTCCCCATGCCCCAGCAGCATATGCTTAAACCCAGAACCAGAAGGGTTGCATTCCCAGAGCATGAGCAGGTTGAGGGAGGGGATTCTGCCCCTCTACTGTGCTCTGGTGAGACACACACACCCCCCCGCAGTCCTGCTTCCAGCTGTGGGGCAACAGTACAACAGGGACCTGGAGCTGCTGGAGTGAGTCCAGACGAGGCCACGGAGGTGCTCCATGGGCTGGAGTACCTCTGCTATGGAGACAGGCTGAGTGAGATGGGCTTATTCTGACTGGAGAAGAGAAGGCTCTGGGGAGACCTTAGAGCAGCTTCCAGTGCTTAAAGGGGGCCATAAGATATCTGGAGAGGGACTTTTTCCAAGGGTATGTAATGACAGGACAAGGGGAAATGGCTTTGAACTGACAGAGGGAAGGTTGAGATGAGATCTCAGTTCTTCCCTGTGAGGGTGCTGAGGTACTGGTAGAGGTTGCCCAGAGAAGCTGTGGCTGCCTCATCCCTGGCAGTGTTCAAGGCCAGGTTGGACAGGGCTTGGAGCAACGTGGTCTGGTGGAAGGTGTCCCTGCCTGTGGTAAGAAGTTGGAAGTAGATGATTTTTAAGGTCCCTTCAACCTTAACCATTCTATGATTCTGTGACAAGTTGCACAGTTGCAAGCATACACTGTGTTACTGGAACCAGATCCTTCAGTTCTCCAAAACAGTATAGCAGAACACTCCAGGATAGGTTCCCCATACAACATACATAGAGAAAAAGAGGATAACCTGACGTGTGCCACTTTCCTCAACCTGTGTGCACATGGGAGAAGCCAGCAGATAGGTAGGTGTCAGCCATTCTACTGTCTATTTTAAGCTTCAGAGAAGCAGTATTTTATTTTTAAGTACTTAAGCAAAATGTTTTGCTACATTACTGGCAAAATCTAAGTTTGTAGCTCAGTTAGCCAGCGTGACTGAAGCAAGATGTGCTGGAACCTAAGATGACAAATGGTGATATGCTTGTTGGAGAGGAAGCATGAGCACTGCAAACTGAGCATTTTAAGGGAGATAGGGCATGTCATTAGCAATTTTAGCTTTAAATAAATATCCCACATGAAAAAAACCATGTTTTCCATGTTGCTGCTGTTAATAGTCTTACGAGTCAAATAAAGGTCAGTTCAACAGTTTTATCTGGGAAACTTTATGCCCACAAAACCCATAGTCAGTAACAGCTTAGAGGAATTCATCAGCTCAGCTTCAATAGAATAACTCAGGCTGCCTCTGCAAATTGTCAGCAAGTCGAGCTCTGTGTATCTGTATCCCTATGTATACACCTATTTACGCAAATAGATACATACGAATATACATACGGGTGCCTCTCATTACTTTTTCCAGTAAAAGAATCACAGAAACACAGAAGGCTTTAGTAGAGTGTGCTATAGGGTGTAGTGGGGGATTGTGTGGACAGATAAGATTTTTTTGGGAAAGGCAGGTGGAGGTGAGGAAGAGAGACAGGTGAAAAATAATCTTCCTGCTTTTTTCTGACCACTCTTTGCCAATTCTTCATCACCAAGTATAACACATATTGGGAGTCACGGAGTGGAGACAAAGCCATACTTTTTTATATACATACGTGTGTGTGTGTGTGTGTACATATAGGAAGGGACCTGAAAGCTCATCCAGTTCCAACCCCCTGCCACAGGCAGGAACACCTTCCACTAGAGCAGGTTGCTCCAAGCCCCGTCCAACCTGGCCTCGAACACTGCCAGGGATGGGGCAGCCACAGCTTCTCTGGGCACCCTGTGCCAGTGCCTCAGCACCCTAAAATGGTGGAGTTATACAAATAAGATTACCAGAGCTGCTCCCTCAGCCACAGCCTGTTTCCACCTTATGTCCAGCAGCCCTGAGGAGGAGGACGTGGGTGCTGTGCACCAAAGGTCTGCAAACCAGAGTAAATAATCCTACCCCAACCCCGAGGTGCAATAGCTTAATTGCTGATTTTTTTATTCTCCAGCTTTGAAGACAACAATAACGGCTTGTTAAGAAACATGTACTTCTTATTTGTTTTAATTCATCGATATCACTATTCAAAGTTATCCATGGCTATTTTTAGCTATATTTGCATTGTAACAGTGACGTCCACTGGCCAATATAAATAGTGTCGGGTTATTTTGCACTGAGTAATACTTGGTCATTAAATTGATGGGGACTTTGAATACCTAAACGGCTTTATTTAGGATTAGACTAAATAAAACTGAAGGTTTATTATGCAGTGAGACACTGAATATACTAGACATTATGGTACTGTAACACCACGCATTTTACATTTAGGCCCAGTCTCCTCAGGTACAGACATAAAATGAAAATTTAAAAACCTAAAAGAAATATAAAAAACCCGCCTAAATCAAACATAACAATAACATAAAACTAGTCTGAAAAGAACCATTCATTAAAAAAAATAGCAATGGTAAGCAGACACTTATTTATTTGGAAGACATCTGCTTTTCAGTCATTCAGTCTCCAAGAAAATAATAAAGTAGAATTTTTTGGCATTCTAGAATTGAACTAAATTCTGGATATTGCAAAAAAGAGATTCCCTTTTGACTAGGGCAAATTTATACCGGTGATAATCATATCATAATAATATACTAGTACTAGCACAAAACTATATAATAATACTAGCACAGTAAGCAACAGCAGGAACAAATCACATATCTGTAATAGAGAGGGTGAGAAGCAGAGGAAACAGAACCTGCTAAAGATCACCTGATGCTTTAAGCTTAGGAGGTTGCAAGATAATCACCCTCCAAGAAAGCCGGAAGTAAATTGTATAAGAAATCAGGTTAAAAGTAAAAGGTAGAGACAATAAAGATTATAAATCCGTTTCCTGGTTGCTGATGGCTCATTGAAGACTTAAACAGAAAAGGACAAATAAAAGAATATGTATAAACCAAATATATAGATGTATTCATGTTCTAAGCAAAATGTTGCAAAACCTGAGTAAGTTAAGAAAACTAATCGAGCTTCGCAATTAGTGTTGTCAAGGATGGTTAAATGCTTTTCACTGTTCCTTTAAAAAATTATGCCTCTGTCACCCTTTTTTTTCTCCTTCCCCCCAAAGAAAAATCACTGCATACTCTCTGTAAACTGTCTATCCTGTTAGGAATGTACACAAGTAAAAACAATTCCTATTGCTACAAGCATTGTGTATCTGGACCTCTTTCTTGGACTTAAAAGGGAGGGCCACCCTGGTGACCTGTGGCAGGAAAAATGGTAATAACATAAATCAGTTAATCTTGGGGTGGATGAATTGTTCCATAAGAAAGGAGTTGCATCAGGAAACTGTTTAGGCTGCAAAAAGGAGCCTGTACTTGCAGAAAAGAGCAGCAGATGAGAGCGGGAGGTGAACGAGGAATGTCGGCTTGGATGGTTGAACCTTTTCCCTAACTTTCACTTCTGCCCTTCTGTTAGTACTGAAGAAATAAAATGTGAAAAACAAATGCTGAAACATGGTGGGAGGAAAATGCTCACTGATCCTTCCCTTCAACAATTGTCTCTTGGAATACAAGGCACTTGTCATTTTTATACCATTGCTTTTGTCTGAGATGCAGATCTTGGAAGAGGCATTAGGAAGAGGAAGCCTGCTGCAGCTTCCCAAAGACCCTTCGATTTATTTCAGAAAAATCTCTTAATTATTTATCTGTTTGTGCCATGGGGTCCTCCTTTCAGTATAAACAGATTCAAGTATGAGTGATAAAAATAAGATGATCCCACTCCCAGAAAACAGCAGACAGCTACTGCTCTTCCTCCTTTCCAGGGATACCTCACACTCCCTCTGTGCTCATGCAGCTTTATCAGCTCAGCACCTAGAGCATTTAATGCACAGAGATCAAAAACAGATAAGACACAGGACTTGAAATAGCTCACAAAGTATATTGGCATAGCGTCCCTTACAAGCCTGGGAGGAGAATACCACACGGGTGCCACAGGTGTAGCACGGCAATAACATGGACACAGATTTTCCTACTGCTAGGTGGGCGCAAAGTTGACTGTCACAGAAGGCAGAGAGGGCTGGTAGGAACTACTCCACCCTCCACAAAGGAGCCTTGCTTCTGTTTTCCTACCTGGCCTCATTTAAAAAATACTGAACCATTCACTGCTATTGGTTCTTGGTTTTCAACATAGCTTTGTATTTTGAAA
This sequence comes from Nestor notabilis, assembly GCF_000696875.1. NCBI lineage: Eukaryota > Metazoa > Chordata > Aves > Psittaciformes > Psittacidae > Nestor > Nestor notabilis. Next base: position 18,323 of record NW_009931510.1, on the reverse strand, counting down.
GAGATACCAGTAGGTGAAGATCTTGGGGGTTTTGGTTGGTTGGCTGTGGGGTTTTCGGGGGGTTTGGTTGGTTGGTTTTGTCTTGGGCATTTATTTTATTTTTTTAAACAGAAGTTGCTGAAACCAGGAATCACAACTAAGAGGAATGAAATTAATCCAGTGCCAAGTCGTTGCAAAGAACAACTTAAAACCCACGTACCATCAATCATGATCCATGAGTTTTGTCTGCTAGGGATCAACAGTGCTAAGGTTATCTCTGTAAGGGCCTGGAGCACAAGTCTGATGAGGAATGTCCGAGGAAACTGGGATTGGTTAGTCTGGAGACGAGAAGGCTGAGGGGAATATTACTGCTCTCTACAACTACCTGAAAGGAGGATGGAGCCAGGACGTGGCTGGTCTCTGCTCCCCAGTAACAAGTGATGGTAACGGCCTCAAGCTGCTCCAGAGGAGGGTTAGACTGGATATTAGGAAAACTTTCCCCAAAGGGTGATCAGGTATTGGAACAGGCTGAGCAGGGCAAGTGGTGGAATCACCATTCCTAGAAGTGTTCACAGACTCTGTAGATGATGCCCTCAGTGACATGGTTTAGTGGTGGTCTCGGCAGTCCTGGGGGAAAAGTTGAACTTGATGATCTTAAAAATCTTTTTCAACCTAAACAATTATATGATTCTATTTTAACAAGCAGTGGAGTGAGGGTAATACAAGATATAATTTTCAAAGAAACTCAAATGGTTTATTTCTATGCATTCCTTGCCCTGGACCCATCTCTCTGTGTCCCACCCACACCTGGGCATTCAGTCCCAGGTTTTCTTCACCTTTTTCCCTGGTTATTAACAGAACTGCATCTACCAACACCAAACAGCCATGAGTCTCACGATGATTGCTCTTCTAGAGGTATAAGAAGTAATTCAAATCTCTGTTCTGCCCAAGCCCATTTCACATGAATTAAATATTTACTTGACCACACGAGAAGGTATTTGATGGCATATGATTTCAGCTGGGTGAAAACTGCTGCTATAATAAACACTTAATAATTTATAGGAACCAGTGCCTGCTACAACAAGAGAGAAAAACAAAGTATCTAGTAGACAGGAGGCACCCAGAACCTGTGAGGTTTACACTCTGCTATATGCTCTGAGATGTAGCACTTAATGATTATCTTCTAAGGTCAGGGTTGTCCCCCTCCTACCACAGACAGCTACAACAGCTTCTACATTTTTGTTTTCTCAGCCCATGACCTACACAGCTGCTCTGCTGAAGCAATGTTTGGAGAGCAAAAGAAAAGCAAATTACCTGAATATCATTTGTAATTACTAACAGAAGTTGATTATGCATTCACTGACATGCAAACACATGCAAGTCCCTTATATCCTGTAAATCCAGGGAATCGAGGCAGACTCCAAGTATTTATTTACTAAGGTGAAAGAAAATAAAGGTAGGATGTGGAAACTGTATGACATTAAATAGAAAAAAGTGTGAAGAAGAAACTAAATACTTCAGAAAATAGACATGAAAGCAACATTTTTTCATATGTATATAAGTAAAAGGCAGGTAAAATGTTTTTATAGACTTTATTGCCCTCTATATGCTTAATATTTTGAATAACTGGAATACATGGCATAATCTAACTACTGAAAGAAAACCATTGGCAAACAACCTGTTCCTTTGTGAAGAATGCATCAAGTTAAAACTCTTTTGAAAGATTAGAGCAATAGAAAAAGGAAAAGGAGTTTTCATAAATTGTGGTTTCATAAACTTGTAAACTTCATGAGAAGGACAATAAAGAAAAACTGCAGTAGGAGCAAAGGTTTACACTGAGGTTATACAGAACTAGTTGAACATCTGCAATGCCAGTATCTAGAGAAAAAATAAGTTGTCAGACCTAAACTAAAAAGGGATTATATACAATTTAATTAGTGAAAATCACCAGTAGCAGAGAAATGGAATCGTGTTCTTAGGCTTGATCTTCTCTAGAGCTGAATTGGGATTGTACAATAACAAAGTTTTGTCTTCCTTTATTCCATTACAGAAATTGATAAACAATAATGAAAGTTGGAGAAAGAAAAGGATATTAGGGATCTAAAATCTAACTGTGGAAATACATATAGTACTGGACAATACCCCTCTTTCGTCTTACAAGTTTTCTGTGTTGCCAAGTCAGACATTTAAATCAACCTTCTATGCACCTCCTAAAAGTAAGGTGACATCTATTTTCCAATTTCCAATTAAATATTTCATTTTTATCACAGCATAGACACTTTCCAATATAGTAGATTTCCTACACTGGATTCCCTCATCCAGAAACCTTTTAAAAGGCAGCAATTCCAGAGATTTCTTTTCTTGATACACTCTGATATGCTGCTGCACCATCTCTAAATCCTTAAAAGGTTATGAAATCCATAGCACCATTACATAAAAATGGTAAGAAGATATATTTAAATTGTTCCTTTTGGTTTCTGCCCATCCTGGTTTTTTTAAATATTTATTAAAATGTATGTATCTACAGCTGCTCCCAAACACTAGATCTTTATTTGTTATTAGTCAGATGAAAACAGTGTTGGGAAATACAAGAACAGTTCAGTGTCTACTAGGAACTGAAATTAACCACCTCAAAAGTATTTACATTTCAAGAGACTAAAGGTGTATCAAATTAGAAAACATTCTCCACAAATATTTTTCTCCCTTGTTCCCCTGCTCCTTAGTACATGAAACTGTTCAAAAAGGAGAAACAAAACCCCTGGTATTGTAATCATGGGGCACAGATTGACTCACTGCATGGATCAATCCTACTGAAGAGTCAGCTCAAAGGAAAAAGGAAAAGCCCATAGCTATCATCTGTAATAAACACACACGTTTACATAGAAAGCATTTAAAAGCTTTTGGGTTTTTAACCTTTTCCACATGAAGATTTCACTTCTACAAAATAATTTGGAAAGTCGTTAATATGAGTCTTTTAGGGATATATGGAATCATTTACTCCAAGAGAAATGGGTATCATGGTTTATGCTGTCAGTGTGAATAAACGGAAAGAAACAAAGGAAATTTTTCACCAAGGGAAATTTTTTAAGGACTATATACGTATGTACATATGTGCGCACAGCACGCTTGTTTGCACATAGAATCATATAAGCAACTAGGTTGGAAAAGACCTTTAAGATCACCAAGTACAACCTTTACCCCAGGACTGCCAAGACCACTACTGAACCATGTCACTGAGAGCCTTATCTACATGGTTTTTGAGCACTTCTATCTAACATTAGAAACTCAGGTGAGCTCCCAGTAGAAGGAGTCAGGTTTATTAAAATCACGTGCTCCTTTACATGTTTTGAGATTCATGAAAGATATCATCATCCTAGCATGGTGAAAGCTACAATCAAAGATAGAACCTTAGCATGTTTTATTAGAGTAAATAATAAATTTTAGTTCCCTTAGAAATGACATACTCTAATTTCTGTAGGGGAACACTAATTTCTATATGGGGCAGAACAACAGCAGTGGGGCTGCTGGCATCCTAGCAAACCAGAAAGCCTGTGACTTTAATTAGAATTAGAAGCTATAATATCCTAAATACCATGAGATTCTTTTCAGCCATACAGGTTTCACTTCTGTGTGTGAATCTGTAAAGGATCTGCTGAGGTGATACAGTCAAAACTGATGATGTCAAAGAACAGAAAAGTAAAAGATGTTACTTACTGTTAGATGTACCATTCTTGATCTGGATATGTTACACTTCAATTTGTAGTAAATCTTCCCACATGTTCATTTGGATAGTTTTTTAGAAGTGTTGAAACTAATTGAAGAGACTGATAATATCCATTATCATAATTACAACTTAAATCTGAAAACAAACACCCAAAATCATAATCGAATCTATGATAATAGAAAATCTATGATAATTGAAAATGAAGAAAGATGAATCCCACTTCTAGTAAAAGAAAAATTGTTTAAGTAAAATGTGAATGCAATGGTTGTTTCAGAATTAATTTCCAGGGAACAGTGTAAGTTTCAAAACTGGCTCACATAACAACTTCTCAGGAGTCAACAAATTAACTTTGTCATTGTAAAATGTATGAAAGCATTAACTCCAGATGTAAGCGACAGACATCACCTTTGTGTATTTTCCAGTTCTGATTTCAACACACTATAGTAAACTGACCTATGTTACCTAAAGCTGTCCAAAGGCCATTCACGTGGGAGATCTGCTAGAAACCTGGTTTTGTGCAGAAAGTTATTGAAAGACAGTATTTTAGAGATACTAAAATATCTTGCAAAACCATGTTTAATCCTTTCTATCTTTTAACCTCCCCAGGTAACACACTATTGCTCCATTATCCAGGAGCTAGCACCACAGCATGGAAGAAAACTGCTGAGAATCTTTTTCCCAAAATTTCTCTACACTTTTCTATTTAGATAACACAGGTTTATTTATTCCTCATTGAATAAATGAAAGAGATAGCTTGCAGCAGCACAATTCCTACAGACTCTTTGGACAGGACACCAAAATAGCAGTTTGAAGTATTAACATCTAAATGTCATGACTTTATAGAAAAGAGGCCTTTGGAAAGATGTCAGTAGGAAACATCTGTCAATGTAGGATACATTCTGACAGCTGCTCCCAATACAATTGTTTATTTCCCCATTCAGCACCAGTTCTTCATAGATTCCTTCACTAACAGCGTTTGGGAAATAAATGCCCACTAAAAAAGATTTCATCCCAAGTGCCATGCAAGAAACAATCTTAACAATGAACTTACAACAAAGAAGGTAAGTCAAAGGCCAAGTTTCATTCTAAGTGCTATATGCTTCTTAAGGAAAACATATCATAAAACCATCAGTTTCATAGATGTCTTTCCAAGAGTATATGCAGACTAAGAAAGAAAAAGGAGCCTATGAAGAATCACATACTAAAGGCTAAATAATCTTTGTCAGATGTATCTCCTGGCCACATAGAAAACAAAGGAGCACCAAAGCTTTTCATGATACAGTCAGTGCTGACCAGCTTCATTCAAGCTAACTAGGGGTAGATAAGAGAGAAAATCCTGTAGAGAAGAAATTCACCTACGACTTTTATTTTTAAAAACCTTACAGAAAAGAAACAGCACCTGCTGTCCCCCTAGAACAGTTAACTTGACACAGGCACTCAGTCAATCCGAAGTTTTTTGTAATTCATTTAAATGTAAACCCTAGAAGGTGTTTGCTTGTGCCCTTTCAGTGCTGAATGACATTTACTAGCTGCAATTAAATTCTGAACTTTCCTAACAAAGTCTGCACTGAGGCTGTTGAGTAGGAGAAGCATGCTTAATGAATTCCAGCTTGATCAAAGCCTACGATCAGCAGAGCTGGAGATAAGCTTGTCTGGATTTAGCCTTAAGCTAAGGGCTACAAATGGTTGGCAGTATAAAAACTGGAGAATGGCTTTTAGCTGAAAGGGGCATCTGAGTCAGATGCAGTCAGTAAACACCTTGATTCATCTGTTTCTGAAGCAGCAAAACAAAAGCCTGCTGTGGTGTAGTAAACTTTGGCAGATGACCATACCCAAATGGAGGTTCCCTTGCTCTCAGCAGGTTTTATTATTTCAGGCAAGGAAGCTCAGGGCTAGGTAGGGTGAGCCCAAATATACCGCTACCAAACAATGAGGACAAATTCTTGATTCCTTTATGGAAGTAGAACCTTTTTTTTCCCTTATCAAATGAGGTAACAACACTTTCCCCTTTGGAGCACTGGCTCTTTCTCATACAAAATGTACAAGCCTTTCCTATTATAGCGAGTGTCTGATTTTGTTTGGGCTCTTTGGGCATTGACAGAGTGAGAAAAAGGACTAGATACAGGCAGTCTGGATACTGCTTCCCCTTAAGTGACTTGGGACAGATCTGATTTGGGTCTAAAATAAAGTTTATTTATATCAGCTGTTGATCTGAGCCTTCTCTTCCCCACATTTCTCAAAACAAAACCCAAATTAACCTCATTGAAGCACTCCTTGACAATTCATCTTCACAGTTGTCAATGCTACTTCATTTTCTGACTGAAATCAGTCCTTGAAGCACCAAAATACCACAGGAAAGGCATTCCACATGCTAATGATGTGCAACATGAAATAACCAAAAACTCATGAGAAAACACATCTGGCAAGTGTACAGGTTCAAATCACTGAGGTACTGCACCTCGGAAAGGCAAAAAACTGCTTATGATTCCCAAGCTGAACCTGACCTATGTAACTTTTTTTGTCAGTAGTCAATGGAGGCAGTCAAAGAGAAAAGAGTGAGAGAGACACGCTGACTGGAAACTGGTTACAAAGTTTTGGGGGTGAGAAACAGGGAACTACAGAGTAAATATTCCCACATTTTTGCACCTCCTAAGTTACTTAATTATCCATATGTGTTTAATAATTTTTACTTGATAGACTAATGGAGTGTTTGATTTTTCTGTAACAAGAATTCAGAGGGAAAAAATTCATTGTTTTTTTTAAATCTCACTAGAGGGAGCTCCGAGTTTATTTATTACTGGGAAAATCAGGCTTGCTTTGAATCTCGTTTGTTTTGATATAGATTTGCCAACTTGAATAAATATTTTCCTCTTTACCAATTACTTCATAAAGCAAATAAAATTAAACAAATAAACAAACACACATCTAACCCACAGATTGACTCTGGTATTCATGGTATGCTGTGAAAGATTACAAGGATCTTGCTGTTTCTCTGCATAGTTTACCTTGTGATCTCATAAGTCAAAGACAAGGCCTTTTATTTCATTTTTACACCACCTCAGTCAGAAGACACAACATTTTTATAGCCACCATAACACAGAAATTTGTTGTGGGAGAGTATCCCAGATTTCCCAAAGAAATCTGATGGGGATTCACACGAATACGTTATGGGATTATGTATTTAATTATTCCTGATGGATATTTTTTTAATACCATGTGCCCTATTAAGTTTAAATATTCACAAAATGTTAAGTAACCAAATAATCTTAATTCCAATGAATTAATATTTCAACTATTACATGGGTTTTCTAACACCGTCTGAACAATGTACTAAGAAGTTGCATAAGACCAGTACTTGTTCCCCAGTCCTGATTTTTGTCATGAGTTTTACACATGGTTTTTTCCATGTTTCACCTTGAATAACAAGTATTATAGAAGATATGGTTTAGGAGAAACGAGAGACCAAAATAGCTTTAAGCTCATCCTGGAAGTGTTCAGAGCAGCCCCAAGACTTCCCTGAGGACAGATATTCAGATTCCCCAAAATAAACAACCACTTACAGCACAAAAGCTGTTGCTTCTTTCCAGATGCCACCTTTCCATTAGAAATACTTCTTCAATTTGCAGAGAGACAAGAAAGATACATATAAGAAAGGTCCCTTATCTCAGAGGTACACTGCTCTGTAGGCAAAGCTGCTGCAGCACAGCCTGTACCTGCATAGGGTCCTGAGTTCCTAAGCAGTGCTCCAGCCAGGAAACATTGCTGGAGCAATGCAACATTCTCTTAGTGAAAATCTCCCTCCACAGGCTCACTGCAGCATCTGTTTGTAATAAGAGCAGACAGCTAATTAAGGAGAGCACTTTAATGTGCTGTCTCATAGAATCAGTTTTTAACATCTCAAAGTGGGTATCTTTGAGGGTATTATACAAAACTATTTTCACTAATCCTAGTTCTGCTTTACCCTGAAACACAATGGTTTTAAGTCTTTCACACTTACAAACTAACAACTTCAGAGCTTTGAAATGACCTACCAGGTGCAATTGCTATAATTTTCTGTCCTTTTCCAGCCATAAACTCTGCTATCTTTCAATTTTTCAGTTCTGCACTCCAGCAGATAAAGCTAAAAATTGAACTTTGACCTGTGTTTCAGCTCGGTTTTTGCTGATGATAAGACCTACAGTTATTTTTTGTCCTCTTGGGCCAGTACCATCTGACCACCTGAAAGTGGAGCAAATTAACAGGAAACTCAGTGGCCTTCTGAAACACTAAAGACAAAAATATAAGAAAAAAGCAAAAGACATAAAGGCTCAGTTTCTTATAATTTCCTTCCCTTCTGTTTGTCAATGGTAAGCTCTGACAGCATGATCCTACTTCACCACATGGCTCCAACAGGTCCTGTTATATTTGTCACATCAACTTAAAAACTGAAAAGTGAGACTCTTTCAACACAGTAGTGCTAAAGGCTTACAGTCCTTCTAGAAACTTCTGAAGCTGAAAAATAAAGAAAAATCATTTCAGATGTGACAGATATAGAGACAAGAAGAAACAACAACCCAAATTCAGCTCTGGAGAGGTCCCTGACCATATTTCAGATTAAAAAAAGAATCAAAGTGCATCAGTTCCCAAGTTATTTTCTTATCCTGAATGAATAAAAGTGTTGAAATGGAGTACCACAAGAAGCAGCAGATGCTCTAGTATAATTGATGCCCTTTAGGAATACACCTGTGTTAGTCTTTTTGATTCTTTTTGCAGTTTATGCAGTTTGCCTTCATTTAAAGTCTCACAAAATTTAGTCACACAGCCTTCATTTCTCACAGTACATCTGACATCCGGAAATACTTTTCAGGTAGCTGATAAAAATTAGTGTAAGAATGTCATCTGACACGTGCCTGCAATTAAACATCACAAAAAGCTTTATTGAGCAGCTTTATTGTGCTTGGAAAGCCAAGTACCTGAAAGCTTGGGAATGGCATGCTCTAGGTGTCTTGTGTATTTCCATAATTCGAGATCATCAGTGATAAAAACTTGAAGTCCTGATTCCATATGCTGCTTATGGATATTTCACCCTTAGCTTTTTCTTATAATGCTACGTATATATTTCATAACACAGTAAGGCAAGTACTTGCAAAAAATCCCAAGATAGCATGCCATAATGAAGTCATATTCTTTTCAAATTGTTGCATATGGTATTTGGCTACAGAGTTTGAGGGGAGTTTGTTTTATCAGAGCACACTTACTAATTTCACATAAGTTGAAACTCAGAGAGAGGCATATATCTTCCATTAATGTGACATGAAACCACAAAAGGACAAAGCAGACTGTGAGACTATGGTATCATACCCAGCTCATTCGTGGGGGTTCTTCTCTGATCCTCCAAAGGAAGTTTTTAAAGTGTAACAGCACTTTTAACTACAATCCTTTCCTATGTTACAGTGATTCAAACCCAAATGAACATTTTTTGACCCACAAAAAAACCACCGGATTAGCTAAGACTGAAATATCTTTTAACGTATTTCACTGTCCTCAGTGAACTGAAATGACATTTAATCCATGCATTGCAAGGAACATTTTGCCAGGACAACCACGGAATACAGAGCACACAATCACTCACTTACGCTGTCTGCTTGCTGCTTACAAAATAAACTCCCCTAACGGCTCTGATTGTATTATGATATACAGGGGTTTTGTACAAGTGGAAAGATTCAAAGATTGGTGTGTTTTAAAAGACAGAAGTCACTCTCCCCTAAAGAGAAAAACACAATCCATTTTTTAACGGGATATATGACCATTCTGTCTAAATACAGCTGAGGAAAAAGCAGAATTCTCCCCTGTATGCCAAAATTGTTTAGAAATTTGGTTCTGTGAAAAAGTCATCTGATTTTTGAAACAATATTCATTGGACCAAATGCTTTTCTAATTGCTAGCAGAAGTAGAACAGAGGAAAAAGGGGTAGCCTTGTACCAAGCTGAAGTCCCCAGCTAAGGAGGAAGCTAAGCGGGTTTTAGTCTCAGAGTATCTGAAGTCCTGTGCAGCTCTTCACTTCATGATGCACAGTTTATGCCATAAAACTGCTGGAAGCATGGAGAGAGTATCAAACTCATCTGCCAAAATTCATATGCAAAGAGTGCAGAAACATATCTCTATGGGCACTCATTATTTGACTGAATTTGAATTATTTGCATGCTTCAAATGAAGCAGTGCCTTCCTGTGGGAGACAATGGAAACTATATGATTATTGCCACAGAGAAGTAACTGGACAAGAAAGAGCTAAAGAAGAAACAAAGTACAATCAAGCAGAGCAACCCAGCTCGCTGAAGAGGAGAGAGCATAAGATACCAAGACACCTGGCTGAGGAGGAGAGAGCATAAAGATAAGAGACTGGCTATTCTGGGACTGGTTGTGAGAGAGCGAGCAGTGTTAACAAACAAACTATAAGTCAGGAACTAAGCACGATAGGCTACAAATAGAATGGTGTGAAAGGTAGAGCAATAGGCTAAAAATAACTATTGTTAGAATGGTATAAAAAGTTAGAGCAGTAGGCAGTTAAGTGATTCACTGCATGAAGATGCTCTGGGTCCGTGCCTTCATCCCCCCACCTTCCAGTCTTATTTTTTATTGGAAAATATAAATAACAAAAATTAGTAGTAAATCCATATTTCTAAGCTTTTGGTATATCCAATGAAACAGAGCTAAGAGTAGTGTTCAGGAACACAGCCATTTGAAGCATCAAAATAATTGTAATCTTAAAAACTCCAAATATATATTTTGATTCTTTGTTGTGTATTCTGTGGATTTGGTTTTATAGCAAGGTAAGTAATAATTCTAGGACTATTGGCAGTGGCTTATCCTAACATTTGAAATGGCCAACACCACAGGTATGAAGAGAGTAAAGGTGACTGCTATTTAAACATACATCCTAGAAATACGAATCAGTAAGGCATGAATTCCTTGCTAGATATTTTGCCAATTATGGAACAAAACTTAGACTTCATAGATGCACAGATAATTAAAAGCAAAACCAAAAAACATGGCTTTGAAACATAGAAATCGTGTCTTATAATGCTACTGGAAACAGAAAGAATGAACTAACTGGTATAGTGTCTGGTTGTTTCCAAAATACATTTCAACAACTTACTTACCTCACTAAAGTACCTTAAACAAACGTCCCTCTCCCCAACAACTAAGGTGCTATAACACGATTGCTTTTTTTTAACTAAATTAATACCTATTTAAAGGATAGGAAAAAAAAGATAAGTATAAATGGAGAGGGTTCACAATGACAAAAATTATTAGTGGATAATGTACTGGGACACAAACTGCTCAATATATTTGTACATGAGGATGAAGAAAAAAGTGAACAGTGAAGTAATAGACTTTGTTGCTGATAATAAACCATTCACAGAATTTAAAGACAAAGGAGGAAGAACTGCAGAATGATCTCATTTTTCATGAGGTTTTGGGAAGGAGTTAGGTAGATACTAATTTTTGGGCTCCTTCTAAAGTATGGATTAAAGCTTGTAAGACATGAGGCAATTGCTGTGGTCCCGACAGGATCTAAAGAGTGCAGAAAGGAAATTACTAAAATAATTTTGGCGAACAGAAAATACAGATAGGTGTGGAAAAAAAAAAGTACAGTTAATTTGCAGACAAATGGGGATTCCCTTTTTCTAAAGAAACTATAAGGCAACACAAAACAATGGTAGCTGAAGTTATGTAAAGCTCAGTCAACCATCCTTTATAATTAGATTACTGAAATCTCATTTTTTGTGTTCACCATGTCAGATAAGCAATTCAGCATTACTATAAGAAACCTGGTTTTTCTTTATCCCAAGGACTACAATTTCCATTACAGCTGAAGACAAATAATTAGCTAAAATCTTCAAGTACTCAATAACACTGCAAAGCAATAACAAAACAAAATGGCAATGAGGAATTCTACCCAAGGAAGCCTTATATGACATAGCAGATGATATCACAGGCCCAATTTGTACTAAAGTTTTACTAAACATCAGATTAAAATTTTCCTTATATGATCAACTCTTAATGCAGGAAGCTCTTCAGAACATGTGACCAACTTCATCTTAATATTGAACAAGACAATGAAAATATACTATTTGGAGCATATAGAGCTAAATACAGGAGATGATACATGTGATGTGGGAAAAAAGTAAAGCTTACACATACTGTTTGGTATGTGTGTTATTTCTGGAAATACTCAAGTCCACATCAGCTTCTTTTATTTCTAACCCACCTCAACCCATGCATGTATTGTACCTTAAAGCTACAGGATTCTACTGATTTCTTTCCTGGCAGACTTTAGGTTTTTTATCTGAAGTCCTATATTTCATTTGGCCAGTTCAAAGCAAGACATATTGCCTTTAAAAGGACATGAAAAGGTCTGGTAAGCTATGTGAAGTAAAGAAATAAAAGTGCATTTAAATTCTACAAAATTCTTACTTTTTCTTTCCAGTGGAAGCATATTCTAGCTGAAAAATAAACATATTTTGAGATCTCAGCACATAAAATGTACAGCTTAATTCTCTTAAAAGATTTATATGTACACAATAAAACCTCATATAGCTTCAAAATGATAGCTATTTTTTGATAGGGATAAAAGCATTTTCATTACAAATGTGCATTTGATTATTTCTTCTGACCTCCAGTTTTTCATCAAATAGCATGAATTCGAAATGCTGGTCAAATTTAGCTGTTTTACATTTTATTCCACTTCAATATATACATGATTATTACTTCAGGTTTCTGTTTTGTTCTTAGCAATAAATTCCAAATAAAAGACAGTGAAAATGATGCATTGTTCGACACAAGTGAATGTACATATGTCAAATGATGTGAATGGTTGGAGTCCCTCCAGCACAAAATCCAAGCTATCTGCATGTTTGACCACTATCCACACGTGGAGCTGGTCAAGCAATACTTATACAATAAGCTTGTTTCAGCAAACACATAATCTGATTTGTACATAGTCAAGTTTTATTCAAAATAAGCAGTTATGTTAGGGTGAATGCAGCCAGGCTGACTCTGACTTTAATATACTTTTAATGAAGACCTAAATATTTTTCATAATCCATTCAGGTGGCAAAGCAAGATACGAAATCACTGCTATTACTTTTCAGATTCCCTATAAAATGAAGGAAAAAACCCTGGAAAATATTCATGCAGATTTTACGTTGTAAAAAAAAATCATATGTTTTACATCTCAGAGTATACTTTGAAACAATTTAAGATATGAAATCAAGTAATGTAAGTTTTAAAACAACTGTCACTGTATAATACCATGAGGAATATTTGCCACAAAATGAGAAACTGATGATTGGAAGAGAAAAACTACATACAGTTCTGACAGCAGTAACTCATTACAGCTGGTCATGAAAAACATTTTACTTCTGCACCCCACCAAATTTGCTTCCCCCTCTTCCAGCCACACGCTCCTGCCTGCTCTCTGTTCTCACTCTGGCATCCATCGAATACCCCTCCAGTATGTTTCAGTCAGCTATTTTAATGGAAAATCAAATTGGCAGGAAAAAAAAGATTGTCTGCAGGGTTTGCAAGTGGGAGCAGCTCACCAGAAAGCTCCATGCATGAGGTCTGGTGCATACTGTGTGCTGTGGGTGCAAGCAAGAGGGAAGTACGAATACCTCTCGCTGCTGCTCACCGCACTGATACCAACCAGAATCACAAAGTCACAAGCCCTATGAACATGTCATCTCACATCAATGATGCCATTGTAAAATTCTGATGCACTAACTTGATGAACAGACCAAAAAAGAAAAAAAAAAAAAAGAAAAAAAGGAGGTAGGTTTGCAATACCTTAGAAGTATTCTAAATTTTTCCTACAATATTTCTGTGTGCATTAAAGTTTTTTGGATGCATTCTCTCTTTGACTCAAACCACATTGTTTCCCATTATATTCCTCTAGGCATCCAAAATGTAACAGCACTGCAGCTTGAATTAGCAATCTAATAAGTCCTGAAGGACTAGACAAGGACACGACAAAGCGTTAAATGAGGTTATAAAGAGAGGGTAATATAATTGAGCTGTATATTTAAAATGAGGAAAGTAGTCCTAACTTGTGGGAAAATCAAGCCCAGAAAGTTTAACAAGATACAACACAGTTGTTTTTCCTCTATAAAGGCACTGGTATCTCACCAGATGAATGAATACTTAGCTTTCATTAATTTTACCGTTTTGCTAATATTGCTACTATTAAACCTGAATTAATTGAGCAATCAAAAGAGTAAAATTATCATTATCATCTTATTCTTTGATGTTATGCAAAATCCTAGCTCCGTATTCATTTAACCACTATTACCAAGGCACAGTGCAAGGCTCAATTTGACTAACATTTCTAATATTCTTTGAGATGCCTCAGGCACTTTATGTTTGAATGAGGGATGCAGAGTGTTACTACTCCTTATCAGAAAATCTCTGTTTTACCAGTGTCTTTGTTCCAAAGCAATTGCTTAAAGAGGTATTGTATTTTCACAAATGACCTAAAAAATAAAGCTGCTATGAAGGACTTCGTGGTGCTGTTTCTACTCCTTTTCACGGTAAATGTACTTGAAATATCTAAGTTGTTAGAGAATCATGAAGCGGGCAGAACAGTAGGGTAGCTGGTAACAGGGAAAAAACCTAAAAACATCTCATTTTTATCATTGCTTTTAACGTTTTCAGATATAGTTTTCAAATAAACTATGCAGCTTTCATTTCTAATTATCACTGAGTATAAGAAAGGAATGCTTTGCTGTATTGAAAAGCATTTGAAATGAATTTTGGTCTGGATAGCTTACATAATACTACTAGTCTTCGTTTTCTGTTGTTTCCCTTACGTGGAATTGAAAAGAAATGAGAATAGTTCTAGTTGACATTATCCTGAGGTCATAATATTCTTGAAGGAAATACCAAGTTTAGAAGCTTCATTGCTTCAAAGCACAATTGAAATCACTAAATATTTTTTACAGTGTGATTTGCAATAGCCATCTTAAAGGTCTCATAAAGTTTGTTTCATTTCCAATAAATCCATTGAATCACAAATACCACCAAATTAATATGGGATGACATATTACATATCTCTGGTTTATCTATCTGAGTTGATGTTTCAAACTACTTGACTTTCTAGCCAGACTAAAAGAATTCACTTAAAAATGCTAATAATGAGAGACTACAGCTGTGTGAATACAGTGGTCATAAAAAACTTGAGCATACCAAAAGCTTGATACTAAAAAATTAGCTTTTGGAGTTTTTGTTTGTTAGTAGAATTTTTTTTTTAATGTGTTCTCATGTCTTTTCCATAAAGTTAGTTCAGAGGAGTGAACAGAAATTTT
Organism: Nestor notabilis; assembly: GCF_000696875.1. Lineage (NCBI taxonomy): Eukaryota > Metazoa > Chordata > Aves > Psittaciformes > Psittacidae > Nestor > Nestor notabilis. The sequence goes on along the minus strand of NW_009931510.1, from coordinate 3,278 downwards.
GACCATGCAGACTTACTTAAAGCAAGTGTTCCTTTACCATCACATTCCAGCCACCTGACATAGTACAGCTTTTACATAATGCGCCATGGTGACAGACATAATTGAACAAAGACAAAGGCTTCACAAAATGTTTCAAAGAGCACAAATCACTTGTAACACTACTGCACACAGAATTCAAGCAGACAGATGATATAAGATGCTATAATTGATCAGTTTCTAAAAGAAATACCATATAGAAGGAATTATTCCATTCCACAGAAAAATTGTACACAACTAATTCTGAAAACTAAAAAGAGATTATGGCTGTCATGAAGCAGCCACACATTTCTTCAGTTACAAAACCTTACACTATCTTTGTTGACTTAAAAATTCTTAAGGCAATCCCGTGTCCTTTGAATTTTACTTCATTCTTTTATTCTACCTAGTCTGACAACAGCAGTGGCTGTATTAAAGTTACAGCTGTGGTACACAGCCATGAAGTGGACTTTTTTCCCCCAATTCATAGCTGACAGCTTAACCAGCTGTGAGCAGGTACATGAACACCTGCATGTGAACACTAAGGCAGAGTTACATACCTATCAAATGATAAAAAACGCCAAGTTAAAAATAAATGCAAAATAAACAGACCTTCAACATGTCACTGCTTACTTTGTTGTAATTATTTCATTTTGCAACATTAGATTTTCTTTTCCCAGGACACTTGCTTTCATGAACTTGGGGTACCAGGCAGCATGTTCAACCTGTTTTGGCGCACTGGATAGATGTATTTTCACACAAGTTAATTGATATCCTTAAAAGTATTTCGTTGCTGTCTACTCTACAGTGTAATCTGAACTCAACAACCGCCACTCACATGTGACAGACACAGTTCAAGTGGTTTTGGCAAAGGTTAAAACTCTGGTTTAGCCTATCCATACCACATGTTATACCTCTCCTTAGAAGGAGGAGATTGAGGAAAATGTATCTGCAGCATTAATTTTATGTACTTTCAAAGCATGTAGCATTTTGAAATGATTAAAAGTTGTTTGCTACTAAATATGGCAGGTAGATTTCTTACAAATTGTTATGAGTCATATTAAGTGCTCCACACCATACATCTGTAGTACAATAATGAACATTTTTTGAGCCTGCTGTCAGTAGTAATGAAATCACTGAGGTATTTCTGACTTTAGAAACTGTCATGGTATTCTGAATTCGAAATCCACTTTGCGCATGGGTCTTTTGCTATAAACACTGGGACAAAAGGCCAGGCATGAAGCAACAATTGATCTTCATAATGTCAAAGTTTGGAAATATATTTCCCTTACAATGCAGAGATCTTTCTATTCTATTTTTTTATTAGTAAAATCAAAATAAAGGCTCACACAATCGAAAACGAAAGAGCTGCACCCTTGCTTATAAAACTCAATCTTACTCTTGGTTGCTCCACGCTATAAACAGTTATGCTTCGCCTAGCCAGAGAGAGTATAGATTGTTTTTTAACTCAGAATGGTACTTGGTGAATGTTTAGTAATACAAATTTCAGTGCATGTGATCTCATCTGGAAAATAGCAGTATCCAGTACTACATACCAAGTATTGCCAACAGTTAACTGTTGAAACTGCTTGTAAATAGATAATAGCTACAAGGTTATTTCAAAGTAGAGTTTTCTTTTTCCCTGCATATAATTGATCTTGGACAGATTACTGTTACATCGTTCTTCCCAACCATATTCACACTTTTAATGATAATGGGAGAGAGCAATATTCAAACTTATTCTCAAAGGCAGTGTATACAAAAATCTGCAAGACACTCTGCCAGCAAACTAGTAACACCACCACATGGCATGGGACTTCTATTAAAGAAATCTCGTCATCCATAATTTCTGGCTGCATTCTATATGTATGAGAAGTCCCATCCAAAATCCATTGAAGGGTTTGCATTCATCTGGGCATTGGATGTAGCAAACCACAGTTTCACCCCAAGTCTTATGCTGCAAAGAGGTAGCACGCTTCCCCAGTGCTACCAGCCCAGCAAAAGACTCTGTCCTTGAGACACAGCGCTGCTGCAACACTGAGCTGGCCTGGGACAGCAGCTTTGACAAGCAGATTCCCTGTTTGCAGCTGCAGAAGAGATCAGGCTTCAAGCGTACAGAAAAGAACAGTGCTCTTCAGAAAATCAGCTCTCTGCATTCTACAGACTGTGAAAGAAAACAGATAATTTTATTGAGAAATTTTCTATACTGTTTAAAGCCTGCAAACCTTCGGTTTGAAAGGTTGAAATGTGGGTTACTGCTAAGGCATAAGCTGTTAATTATATTCAATTCTTCTTTCAAGAACTAAACACAGAAGCGTTTCTGTTTACTTTAAAGACACAGACAGCATTTCATCAAGTGCTGACAGGCCTGGCTTTTGTATTATGACATCTACAAAGCAGACTTCAGTTACACCCTAGCAAGAATTTCTTAGTTATTTCATTCTGGCGTTTGGGCCAGGAAGAACTTGAGAACGATGCTTTTTTTAACCAGTTCCACCATTTGTTCTTTCAGGCTACTGTCACACTGACTCCAGGGACCTGAAAATAACAAAAGGCCAGTGATGTCTGTTCAAGGCCTCTCCTGGGGTGAAGTGAGTGACATTGGTGAATCCAGTGTCCAAAATCTGAAGGGCGGAAGAGATCATTGCCAGCCCTTCACAATGAAGTGCCCAGAGTGGCAGTATTTTGGAAAGGACGTGGTTGCTTTTCTTCCATGGACCCCTGAGCAGGGGCAGCAGACAAAGTAGACATCAGTCCTGCAGTAACTAAGCTGACATCCAGCCAGTTTTCTAAACTCTTTCCATCTTTTCTCAGGCCACTTTCATGTTTCCAAAGCAACACAAGAGGGAAAGCCACATGAAAAAAAGCCAGTCTTTCAACATTAAGTTACTCAGTCATTAACTCTTCTTTCAAAAGGAGAACACTATTGAAAAAGAGCAACAACTAGAAATAAATCTATACCGTATGCAGGAAATGCAGAATTTCAAGGCCTAAGCTTAAAAAAATACTCAACACCTTGTGCCTCATTGGAATAAAACCACCTTAAGTATTTACCTTATAAGCAATTAAAAATAGTGAAAAATTCTTACTTGCCACCCCAAGTATTTCCAAAGACAAACTAACTTTCATTCAAGAAAATCAGTCCTGCATCACAAAATAATTGCAAGTACCTTTTAAAATTTTGGAAATATCCTTTGTATTACTTAATGAGACCTATTTGTATCAAGTATGTTGTGGATTAAGCCCAGCCGGTAACTCAGAAC
>NW_009931509.1:100925-102923 GCF_000696875.1 Nestor notabilis | reverse complement strand
TATATATAAAAAAAAAGAAAAGCAAACAAAAAAGAAAAACAACAACAAAAAATACCTTCCCCTACCCCCAGTCATTAAGGTGTTACAGAATTGTCTCCAGACCTAAAGGCAGGTGAGTGTTTTTTCCATACTGTTGACTGAAACATGCTGGATTTCTGCGTGCTTACCGTATTTCAGGTTGTAAGAAATAGGTATGTGTTTTTTTCCCCTCTTCTAGAATCTCAAAACATCTTTCTTCTGTTAGTGATTCTGTTAAGCAGTTGGTTTTGATTGCTGTAGTTTGTTAGTAAAGTTATTGTCCGGCTAAGTGACTCTTCTGTATCACTACCCTTTAGGTACACTAGTTCTGTGTGGTCAGGTTAGTCTCAAGTCCACATAGTATCAGGCGGCTTTCTGTATCCCCATATCAAGCACTCTAGCATGCTCTTAGATGTGTAACTTTGACCTTGTAGTCAAGAAGGAAATTTCTGTAGTGGCTTAAAATATATTGTGTCTTACGTCTGTTTCTTTATAAAGTCAAAGTTCTTCCGTGGTGAGTCAAAGCTAATGAGTGATTTAAGGTGATGTTGTTTCTCAGCTGAGCGGTGCTATACCTGTCTGCACTAAAGTGGATTAGCACTCCTCAAAGTCAAGCAGGTTAGCTTAAATCACTGTTGAAGTATTTATTTTGTGCAAGTAAGATACTTTCTGAAAGTGGCTTAAGGCAAGCTTTTTATTTTTAAGAGACTAGGATAAATTGGGCAGGTGTCTGCTGACAGTCAGTAAAGAAAGACTTTATATGTTGTCCTGGTATTATTTTACTCCGTTTTGATGCTAAGTGCCCATGCATGTGTGCATTCAGCGGTGAAAAATATAAAGTGGAATATGGGACAACAGCTCTTTGTGTGGGTGCAGGTTAGTGTGAGTTCAGCATCTGGAGAACAACTGGACGATCATTTAGGCATAGTCTGTGTTCCCAATGCATAGTAAAGGAAAAAGCTCTTTTGCCTCTAGCTTTGGTCCTTATATGATGAATTGATAATAATTTAAATTCTTTACTGCAGTAAGGAAGAATGTTTATAATAAGTCTTCTCAGGGTTTTGGTGAAGTAGTTAGATTAAAGGAATAAAAGTAGAGTTTGTACAGTCACTTTTTTAATAGTAGTGGCATGATTTTTCTTTTTAAAGATATAGTGAGAATTAAGGAGAAGCTTGCAGAATCTAAAATGAAGTAGCTGTGCTATGCATGTGTATTGATACATTAGAAACAAAATCTAACATGTTGCTTATTAATTATCCTTTCATCCATTTCAGTAAGAATTCCTGTGGTTTAAAGAATGTGGATTTTTTTTTACCCTTCTTGCTTATTGGACAGTATTCTGCAATTACAGAAGAAAGTTTCTGCTCAAAATTAGTTTAGAATTGGTTTCTTATGTTGTATACAAGTGATTCTGGCAAGCACAGCAATAACAAAATAATTAAGAATTTTTCCAGTAAGTTTGCAGTCCTTAATTTTACTTTGTAGTATAATTAACACACATTCCTTGGCATAACATAGCCTAAATTTGCAATGCACCCATTGTCATCACATAAAATATACTCTTTGATATAATGTATTTTTCCTGTGATGCCCGCTGTTCTATCACACTGTATTGGAGAGAACAAGATTGCACGTGGTTCCTACTCTGGAGAGGATAGCTTAAGATAAGATGTACAGATGGGAAAGATGGGCAAAGTGGGAGACAGTGTATTTATTCTGTCACATTGAGTAGAGCTGCAATGTACTTAACAGTCTAGCAGATATAGACAGCCTTTCTGCCAAGTGTTAGGTGGTGGTCTGAAACAGAAATGTGAAAGTACAAACCAACTGATTAAAGCTCAACCGGTTAAGGCCAGGATAATGCAGCAGATGTGGCCTGACTTGCTTTTATTTCAGACTGTTTGTTTCTATATTTACATTTACTTGCCTTGTTTGTCTAAGGCAGTTTTCCTCATGTTTTTTTTTTTTTTTTTTTTTTTT